>NC_139229.1:131008575-131163457 GCF_977018435.1 Lepisma saccharinum
CTTGATTACAAGATGGCAACATGCAACATTTCCAATACACCAATGAAGAGGCTTGAACTGTCAGTGAGCAAATGAGTAAAGTAAACCAATTTCAGATAGAACAGCACTGAAAAATATATTTGCAATGAAACTTTTCTAAATCAAGTGGGAGGTGATTGTGTACATTATGAAACATGTATTCATGAAATCAGATACACACTGGTGCAGACCTTTTGTACACAGAAAAGGCATAGTTAAAAAAAAAAACTGACTACATGGGAACTTTGCATGTAATATCAGCTTTCTAAAACTTCAGGAAAACCCTTTTGTGTGTTCTGTTACAGCTCTTGCAATAACAATGTTCTACAACAACACACTACTTTATGGCAAAAGTAACTAAGGCAATGAAGTACATTGATATTTCATAACGACAAACAAGGCTTAAAAACTGTTGCAAAGGGGAAGCTTTAAACAGAATAAAATAAACCTTTTCATGTTTCATCTTGCATATGAAAATATAAATCCCCTTTCTTTAAAGAAATATATTTTAAGGTAACAGCCATCCAAGCCATATGAAATGGCTGATGTGCATTTTACTGAAAAATTATCTGAAAATTCTGGCTCAAGCAGATATTTAGTTTTCTGTTGGTTGAGTCCCAATCTTCAAGAAAACTTTCCAGCAGGTAGTAAAAATAAATAAGTGAACCATTTAAAGTATTCAATAATTAAATGAAATAAGTGAGGAATTGGCACTGCTAACAATATTGAAATAAAGTTCTGGTGTACCGTTACAATGTTATATTTCAAAAAGAATGTCACAGAAAACCTATTTCACACAAACTTAATAACATTAAAACACATCTGAAGATTCATACACACACACACATGCAGAGTTGACAGTGGATAGGAAAACTGAATTTTCTTCCATCCCTCCATCTTTGATTTTTGTTGCCATAGGAGGGTGATAGTGAAGCACCATGTTCTTTAAAAGACACCTCCATTTTTGTTTTAGGATGCCAATGGTCCAAATGGCATTAGACATCTATGCACCTCAAGAGTGTTTTCACCAGCACCATCTATTGGTGTCATGACCCATGGTCCTCTGGATACCCACTTTTACCTGCAAAGATAAAGAAAGGCCTGTCCTGAGTTTCCACTGTAGATAATAAATATCCCAATAACAATTGAAAGTAACTTCACTTAAAAGATTTTAAAGGATCAGCAGGAATTCAAGTATTAACTTATGAGCACTTCTATAATCTATTGCTTTACTTCAAAACATCTAAAGTGCACATATCCGGTGATGGTCCCCCCAGTGTCTTATGAAACAAACTGTATGTTAAATTTGGCAATCCTCTAAAGTGCCACATTTATATAAATTTTGAGTACTTTCGTTTAAATCGCAATGTCAATGTTTGACTTCCAAAAATACGCAAGTGTTCCACAAAAGCTCTATTTCCATAGCAAATGGAATGTTGAACAAATGAACATGTAATAGCCCCATCTAGTTGCTGCACTTTTTTACACTCTGTGCAGTGCAGGTGTATCCAGTGTCAAGAGTAGTGCAAGGAAATCACGTTCAACCAACTAGACGGAAAGCAGTGTTCCAGTTAAGAAGATTCAACAAATACCTGTCTGCTGCTTTGAACGGTCATTTGATTAGTTAGCACACACCACGTGACCATACACCAGTCCGAAAGGTAGTGCAGATGGTGCAGACACCAAATACACTACTTGACTCCAAATCAACAAACTAGACAACTCAGTGTTGCACCGTGCAACCAACTAGACGCTTCAGTGCAAAGAGAGTCAAAAAGTGCAGTTAACTAGATGGGGCTAATGTGTTATGACTCCTAGGTGTTTTATAAACTTGCCTACAACATCCTCAATTTACATTCTACAAATTCTATTACATTTCAATAATCTTGTTATTCATATCCAAATTAAACATGTAAAGGTAAAGTGCTCCCCTGTGCATAGCACCAGGCCATGAAGGCGTATAGGGGGTGTGGGGGTAACGCCCCACACTTTCTTGATCCGGTCGAGAGTGGGGGTGATGTGATCAGCATCACGCCCCTGACTGCCTTTACCCCCCAAGGTTTCCCCCAGGTACCCATGTTATTCGACGCTGGGTGGGCGCCGGGGCCGCTTCCATCGTTAGAAAAGTTCCCGGATTTGAACCGGCCGGGGATCGAACCCGGGACCTTTAGCATGGTAGTCAGACGCATTACCGCGGCCACATGTATCATATTTAATCACATGCTCATTGTGTGGCAAACATTATAGATTATGCTAACTGTGAATGTTATGTGAAGGCTTCCATGAAAAGTATTGTCTTGAATAAAAATAGTTATATGATTTTATGAAACATTCACGTAACATTTCTATTAATAAAAATGCTTCCACATAAAATTGTCCCTAGCATGGTCTTGTTGTATACTGGTAGGGTTTCTTCTTATTATTATTATTACTACTTGTATCTAAGAATAAAACGTTTTGATAACATTTGAAGAACTCAGAAATGTTTAAGTTTAAAATTTACGGATAATGCACATTTTGTAATAATAAAAAGGTGAGAGAAGAGAATACTAGACTTATTGTAGAATATAGATAATTATGAAACAACACTGCACATGTATTCATAATACAGTAATGGTAATAAACATAGTACTTCACATCTTTAATAATGCAGTTCATATATGAGATGAGTGCAATTTAAATACTTCATGGAAAAATTATTAACAATAATTATTCCAGACTTAGAACATCTACATACCTAACAGCCAAGTGTTCCTTGTACCTGCCTTATTCTTATATTGACAAAAGTATCTGATGTTGGAATTCCTCATGTATCCACCCTGGATACCGAGAGTAGTCACAATATTTTCATTTTAATCGGCTATCTGCAAAAGAGGAAAAGTACTGTAACTTTTGCACAAATAATTGGGTTAACAAGTTGAGGTATTGATCATAATAAGATACTGCACAAAGTTAATGATTTTTTTTAAAAATATATATATATATTCATGTTATTCTGAATGAGAAATACCATCCATCTGATGTTACACATTACTCAGTTGTTTACTTCTGATTTATTTGAAAATAGCAACTGTTTTGAAAACCCCACAAATTCACCTTTTACTGTGTTCCAATAAAAAATAATAAAATATTAAAAGAATATCACTCTGGAACTGTTATTGCCATGAGCACCTTTGATTTGGTTTGTCTTAACAATTATAATTGTATTGTTTTGTCCATGCAAATAGGAATACGAGATAAAAAGTGATACAAATTTGTTTGCTAATCCAGAACTATATGGATAGTATTGAAAATAAACTAGCATGTTCACTTGCACAATATACCTACCTACATGGCCAGTCAGCCACTCATTTCAGTATTTATGTTTTATTACATTTTATTGTAGAAGCTGTCTAAAACACACCACATGATGGATGTCAATAGGTGTTATTATAATGAAACAAAAATAACGTACACTATCTTACCTCCTTTTAACATCCAGCTGATCTGCTTGTATCATTGGGAGCTTCATCCATTGTGAGGAGCAATAACCACCATAGCACTGCACACTTGCTCTATACACTGGCTGATGACCTATAACCATCTGGCTGGTACCTCCATGTTGTGAAAATGAGAGCTTCTAGCACCTATAAAATTATTTCAGAAAAAATAAATATAAATTCTCTTACAAGGAAACTTCTATCAAACAGTTCCCACTGACTCAAAGATTTTCATGCTTAAAATAAATTCATGCTACCCACTATCAACACATGACATAAGGTAGTTAAACTGAGTGCATTCTGTTGATGGTTTCATATAGAAAAAAAAATTCCCCTTTTCAATTGATGGTTATGAATACAGTATACCAAGTACCCCCTCCCATGCACACACACATATATACATTACTAATGACATTTTCGTCACAAAAAAAGGTTTTCTCTCACCAGTGTCTGGGCAACCGAATGGAGTACTTTCACTTTTACTGGTGCTTAGGCGTTTAGGTTAGATTTTGTGATTACAATAAAAAAAAAGATAATTTTACATTCCCGTCGTGATAAAAAAATAGATTTGGGATAAATTCTAATGTCCGTAACTCTGTAAATATACGTTTCTATGCCCCCAAGCTTCTGATATAGTCTTAACAACAGTTAATCTTTCCATGGGGAATTTTTCCTGGAAATTCGAGGGAGTACGTAATTTAGTACACTCGACCTGCAATTAATACAACTTAAAACATAGTGTCAAAATTTCCTTTAAAATCTTTATCATCAGTTCACGTACTGTATAAATCATGTGTACCATTTTTTTCCCCCTATATATAACATATGGTAGTGGTGCCTATTTGATGTATTTTATAGTACCGTAATTTCATTTACTGGTTGCAACAGGACAATATGTTGCAGAAAATTAATTGTTCTCATTTTGTGCGGCATCGTTATTTTACATTTTGATGTGACGTTGGTGGAATGTTGGCATACATTTCCCAGGTGTATCAAAATATATTTTGCAGTAGTATTTTATTTCGCGATTGCTAAGCTTAAGGAATGTTGCAAAAAAATCAGCTCTAATTCTTACAAAGTACGTGGAACAATGTAATTAACAATAAGAAGGAAAATGGCACGAAGTATTTAATTCTTTAGGTACATCGTAGCAACAATTCACAATACATACGTATTTCACTCTCCCCCAGATTTGTTCCAATTGTCCTTATGTTCATACCCAATAATATTAATAACATACTAACATGACGTACTTACTCGAAATACGACTGAAACGAAGTGGGCTTGCAATTCTTCTTTCTTCAAAACCATCATCCGCAACAGCTGATAGTGTCCATCTTGAAAATCTGCAGCCGTGAACGAACTCGGTAGGTGCCTGGCTTGTGAGTAGGTTCCACTCGTTTTCTGTTAGCGCGTCCGTAACCGTATTCGTTAACGAAGAGTGGAGACTACACTAAATGGCATTCGTTAGCTTTTCTTGACAAAAACGTCACGAACTCGTTAGACCTTAACGTGTTGACAGTTCAAGACTTAGGCCCCGCAGCTCCTTGGATGAGTTCCATACTTTGATTATTTCAATTTATTTTGATATATTTTCTTGTATTTATGGATCTTCTTCACCCTTGAAATGTCTCACCTCGTTGACCAGACAATTATTTCGTAACAAAGAAACAAAAAAATGCTCCCGGGATTTGATAAAAATCGAATAACTAGAAAGTAATTTCGTTCTATTGTTTTCATAAATACTACGAGGGTTGGGGCAAAAGTCATTGCAACTGTTTTTTTTCTTGCAGATATGTGAGCGCAGCACAAAGTGCTATATGTCGCGTGGAAGCATGTAGGCATAGTGTGTATGCACAACAACAGATGGCTCTGTGATTGCAGGAAGTAGCACAGAGAGCGCTCTGAAATCAGTTGTGTTGCGAGCGTCGTGCGAGATGGACGTAACCCGTGTTGAGCAGCGCTCGTACATCAAACTAGCCGTTCGCCGAGGGTTGAATGCGAGAGATTGTCACAGTGAATTGGTGGACGCCGTTGGGGATAATGCTCTCCCATACCGAACAGTAGCATGGTGGGTACGAAAGTTTCATCAAGGACGTGTGTCAACCAGTGATCAGCAACGCTCGGGACGACCTGTCAGTGTGCGGACCGACGTGGCACGTGCCGTCATCGAGCAGCTCCTGGAGGAAGACAGACTATGGACGCTACTGGAGTTAGAGAGGGCAAGTGGCTACGAGAAACGCACCATCCACAGGATATTGCGGACAGAGCTGCAACTGCGCAAAATCGCATCGCGGTGGGTACCACATGCACTGACGGAAATTCAACGGTGGATGCGATATGCAACATGCTCCGACCACCTAGCACGCTTGCAACAGGACGGCGACCACTTCCTGTCACGAATAATCGCCATCGATGAATTTTGGGCCAGGGCATACGAACCAGAACTCAAACGTCGGTCCGCGGAATGCCGACATGCCGGATCACCAAGGCCGAAGAAGTTCCGTCAGAATCCTTCCACGTGAAATTGATGGTGATCGTCGCATATGACGTCAGGGGTGTCATTGTGTGCCACTTCGTTCCACATGGCAGAACAGTGACAGCAGAGTACTACAAAAACTTCCTCGTGCGACAGGTACGACGTGGCATTCGGGACAAACGCCCGGACCTTCTGGACAGTGCAATCATCCTGCACGACAACGCTAGACCACATGAAGCAGAGTGTGTACGGCGGCAACTGCACCGCTGGGGATGGGAAGAATTGGACCACCCGCCGTACTCTCCTGACATTTCGCCCTGTGACTTTCATCTCATACCCAAGGTTAAGGATCCACTACGTGGAAGGCGGTTTGCGACACGAGACGACATTGACAATGCTGTGCAACAACAGATGACCCAATTCACACATGGTGCGGCCAATGGTGACACAGATGGTATTCAGAGTCTCCCACATCGTTGGCAGCGTGTGGTGCACATGGCAGGTGACTACTTTGAGGGCCTTTAGCCCCAGTTCTGTTCTGTTAACTGTAGAACAGGTATGTATTTGTCTTGCACGATCAAACCAGTATTGTCCTGTACAGTATCGTAATAAATATGTGAGGCAAAATGTTCGCGTGTTTGAACTGTCCCCACATGTAGTTCCCCCCTCGTGCTTTCATCTGTATATGTCGCATTTCCCAACCGGGCTGTTATCTGCAAGAAAAAAAATAGTTGCAATGACTTTTGCCCCAACCCTCGTATATTTATGTAGATCTCTACTACTTAATAGTAGTAGTCAGTAGCGTACGCAGGATTTCGTCAAGGGGGGGGTTATTTCTAAAACTTTCTCCAAATTCACATTACCTTTGATTTATTATACTTTAATTAAATAATAATAATCACAATTAATTAATAATACTTATAATTAATTAATTAGCTGAATTACTACTAATGCTACTACTAATACCACTACTACTATTATGTAGTAGAGATCTACATAAATATACCATTTATGAAAACAATAGAAATAAATTACTTTCTAATCATTCGATTTTTATCAAATCCTGGGAGCATTTTTTTGTTTTTGTTTTTGTTTTTTGTCTGGTCAACGAGGTGAGACATTTCAAGGTGAAGAAAATCCATAAAACACGAAAATACATTAAAATAAATTGAAATAATTAAAGTATGGAACTCATCCAAGAAGCTGCGGTGGTCTGGTCGGTAGAGCATCTGACAATCACGCGGGAGATCCGGATTCGATTCCCGAAATTGGTTGGAATTTTTCCGGCTTCTTCCCCGCATAAATGTCCCCGATAATTCACATCTGGATTGTCTCCCTGTTCTTGCCAACAAAACATTTTACAATAGTTAAGCTTATTGTCGTTTGAATAATTGTCTAGTGAACAAGGTGAGACATTTTAAAGAGAGACATTCAAACGAGCTGTGGTAAACAATATAATGGGAAGGCGAATTGCTGACTGTATTCTTGTCCGCCTAGCCTTTGTCTATGCATTAGCCTCTAACAACGAACCAAGAACTTTCTTTAGTTAATTCTCATTGTTCACACAAAAAAAAATACATGTTCGTTGAACACTGGCGTACGTAGAGGCATGGCCGATGGTTAGAGGCACATACTTTTGGTAAATAAAAAAGAAAAATTTCAGTATAAAAACAGAGTCAATTTCGGGTTCAAAAGCTGTAAATAAAATGAAATTTCGCTGTTATAGCGGTGAAAAAGCGGTATATAAAATTACATTTTGGTTTTAAAAATGTGAATATAATCCCAATTTGATTTAAAAACTGTACTATTACACAAAATAAACATATCCCTTCTAATAGCACATTAAATCATTATCAGAATATTACGTTTATTCCTGTATAGAGGAGTCCATTTTTGCTTTTCAAATATTTACAGCAAAATTAATCAATTTTCCGTGAATTGCATAACACACAGGATACTTCAGACTTCAGAAAGTGTCGCGTCGGTATATAAACGGTAAATTTCGTGTTTAAGAGCCTATTTCGCATTTTGCATTTCATTTCGCATCATTTCGTGACAAAACAGAGTAGGAAAATGCACCTCACACCTTTCAGAAATCTTAAAAATTAACATTGCAATGTGTTATTTCAAATTTCGTTTTCTTTTTGTCAAAAACAAAATATGCATGCCTCTATCGATGATGCTACAGCCCCTACCAAAATTTTGAGAAAATCAGAATTTTCAAATAAAAATCCGTTAAGAACTTTAAAAAATCAAAATGTGTAAATACGAAATCTCTTTTAAAGTGAATCCCGATTACCATTTTTGTCTTTGAATACAATTTTAATAGACTGAAAAGCTCCAAAAATACGAAATATATTATTATGCATCCTGTCCTCCAAAACGAAGCCATGTGTTATCCATATCCGGCCCCTCCTCCCCCAAAAAAAACTGCGTACGCCAGAGTATCGAACATTGTTGCAACTGAAATACAAAACATTTTATTTCTCTTTTAAATCATAGTTACCCTCACATTTCACTTTCAAGAACTTGTGCTTATTTTCAAGGCATCACTCGGAAAGACTCGTGTGCTTGGAATGCTGTGCTTTTCTCCATGCTACATGGAAATAATAATTCAAATTATTATTATTATTATTATTAGTGGTAGTAGTAGTAGTAGTAGTAGTAGTAGTAGTATATGTAGTAATAGTATTGTCCCAGATCTTTGACTGTGGTAAATTGGCCATTTAAATTTTTTTCCACAGCATTTTTCATAATATTTCACAAGCTCAAGGGGGGGGTTTAAACCCCGTAACCCCCCCTTGCGTACGCCACTGGTAGTAGTAGTTGTATTAGTAGTATTATTAGTATTAATTCAGCTAATTAATTAATTATAAGTATTATTAATTAATTGTGATTATTATTATTTAATTAAAGTATAATAAAACAATGGTAATGTGAATTTGGAAAAAAGTTTTAGAAATAACATCCCCCTTGATGAAATCCTGCGTACGCTACTGCACCATTCAATGCCTTCACTAGGTATGTGCACAGAATTTAGAGTTTTATGAACATTTTCAGAGTAAGAAATTTGAATTTTAATGAAATCTCGTAAATCTCAAGTCAAATCAAATGATTTTATTGCCTTTCCTTCCGAACAAATTTGTTGGGATTTTTTAATTTCACGAATCTAGTATATTTGGAGAAATGGCCTTTGCAACACTTATCCTCTTATAACAAAACAACAACAAATGCTGTGAACAAAACAAAAGGCAAAATAATATTTATTTCAATTTCACACTCATTATAGTGATACATAATTTATGGTTGGTTTGATTGTGAGAAGTAATTGCATTAGTACCTTGTATGAGATTAATTGTATCCATATTTTGAAAAGAATCCACTGTCTCGCACACGTGTGTTTGATTGGACGAATGTGTTCGGGTGGTTTTTGAATTTTCACCAAGACAATAATTTTAAAATCCAATTGTGTTGTGTAAAAGTCTTAACAAGTTAGCCACACGAGTTCAGTGATTCGATTTGTCTCCGCAACGTAGTATTACTTTTCTGTACGAGGTTTAGGACACATTTGGATGAAAGAGGATCTCAATTTGAAGTTTCTGAAAAATGAGTTCCATGAGTGAAAACTCTGCTGTTACACAGTAAGTATATTTTTTACTTGAAGTACCCATAATAATTTGCGTCTTTTACACAATCGTTAGTTGGCAGGGATTAATACGGAACGATACCAACTGACGGACAAAGATGCAAGAAATTCGTCTCTTTGTAGTCCCCACAGCTTGCAACACACTTTGTCGCAGTTGTGTAGTATGAAATATGCTTTGGATTAGCATGAAGCGTGTAGGTGTAGAATAGGGTGGATTAGACCAATGAGATGATGTTGCCTTAGCCAGCTTTCAATTACTGGATTCTAATACTGGCATGTGATATATGTCTTAATACTGAACTGTGCATGTGCCAGGGGTGCCCATCCTTCCCCCCCCCCCCCCCAACCATGGACACAATCCGTTCCAAGTTCGTTCATCATAATTCACCCCCAAAATTATTTTCATAAATACATAAGAACTGAGATAGCCTGTCAATTGGTCGACAGATATCTTAAAATGTTTTAAATTTTCGACACTCGC
Organism: Lepisma saccharinum; assembly: GCF_977018435.1. Taxonomy (NCBI): domain Eukaryota; kingdom Metazoa; phylum Arthropoda; class Insecta; order Zygentoma; family Lepismatidae; genus Lepisma; species Lepisma saccharinum. Next base: position 131,018,679 of record NC_139229.1, read on the forward strand.
AAAGCTAGCACATTGATTGGTGAGATACTTAATTTGAAATGTCAGAAAATAAATTATGTATGAACAGTATTTGTAGATGAGGAATAAATTTTAAAAAGTCCACAACTTAATGGTAAGATAGAAAAATTATTACTAGTTTCATCTAGTCAAAACACCTATAACTCATTTATTCCGTCCTTTTTAACATTGCTACTTACTTATTGTGCATTGCAGAACATTCTATAAGGTGTAATTATGAATTTCTCACGAAGATAACTTCAATTTTTCATGTTACGAGTAATTATTGTTATTCCTTTTTTTCGCTTGCGTGACACACAATATGGCACGAGCATTCTGGATCATCGCACGTCATGCTTGCCTAAAAAGATGAAACGAACACTCGCACCATATTGTGTGTCACGCAAGCGAAAAAAAAGTAACAACAATAATTACTCGTAACATGAAAAATTTGAAGTTATCTTCGTGAGAAATTCATAATTACACCTTACAGAATGTTCCGCAATGCACAATAAGTAAGTAGCAATATTAGAAAGGACGAAATAAATGAGTTATAGGTGTTTTGACTAGATGAAACTAGTAATGAAAATACGTTCGGGAACTTCAACAATGCTACAGAAAGTGATTCGCGTAAGTAGTTTCTTGTGTAGAAATGAAGAAATCAGTTTTGACTAGTTGAAACTGTTACCGAAAATTTTAACTGGGCACACTAAATATTCGTTCTGTACTTGTCTTCTCCAAAATTGGTTTGTTCATGTGGCTGATTCAATTATAATTATTGTTTCATATGTACATAAAGCCATAGATAGTGCGAACATAATTTGGGTGCCTTCAGGAGCAAATTCTGCTATTTTAGCAATTCATTATCAAAATTTTCTGATTTTTATCTCAAGTGCAATATTCAGTTTCTGTAACAAGTTAGAATTCTGCATTTTACATTACTTATTTTTCAGTTGTGTTGGGTTATTTCCAATGCGTTATTGTGTAGTGTATTGAGAAAATTATTACAGCACAGGGAATAGACAATACAGTAGTATTTCTAATGTAACAACATCATTAAAAAGCTGCAGCTGCAGAAATAAATCATGCGGGCCAATTCCGGTGAATAGGTTGGATGGGGAATAATTTCGAAGTAAAATTTGTACAATTCTGTCATTGTGACGCTTGATTTGTTGGACGGTGCATTTACCTGTTGACGAAGCAGCATTTGTACTGTTGCAAGAGTGATCTATTCAATTAACTGTCAAAAGTGAATTACGTGGCTCATCTGGCTGAAACTTCATTTTGAACCTGGCTCTAACTTCATAGCACGCGTGGCCCAGTTGGTAGGGTGTATGACTGTCATGCGGGAGACCCGGATAGGTGATCCCAGGTCCGATTTTTTGCAGCCTTGTCCCCACATAAAGCTGCTCTGTGGATCACCCAGCCTCAAATCAATGGGTACCTGGGGGAAGGGGGTAAAAGTGGCTGGAGAGTGGTGCTGATCACATCCCCTCCAGAATAGGCGAGATCGAGAATGTGCCCTACCCCCCACATCCCCTAATTATGCCTTCATGGCACGGTGCTGTATGCTTGGGGGAAAATAATAAATTACAATATCATGGATAACAGAAAAAGAAAATTGATGATTCATGGTGTAGAAAGAGACTACCTTCAAGCACAATACATAATATTTTAAGAACTTGCCTTACAAATGGAGGAGATGAAACCATTGACGGTTTCTTTGTGAAGTTGTGGATGATTCTATTAGTAGTGACGTGGCGAGTAGAGTAGTTTCGGGAGATGGCAGCTTCACACTCGTGATGTACGAAGTCACATACACTCCATGATTCTACCTTCTCGCATTTGCAGAAGATATATAACCTCAAATTGCTCTCGTCACCTTGCTTCACGCTAGCTGACAGTCAACAATTGTCCAGAGTAAGGTAAATAGCGGATGGAGTTTGGAAAATGCATGGAACATTACTCTTAGTCGAAGCAACAAAACTCAATCCTAATAGCAAATCTGAAAGACCTGCCAGGTGGCATCTTCCTCATCAGCCCGGTTCAGTGCATGAAAAAGGACAATGAATTTGATGTCTGGTTTGCCTGACCATTGTCACAAGTGTCGTCTCTTGCTACTGTAAAAGCATGAGGATATCCTTGATGAACCATAAAATAATTCCACCCGTAGCCCTGTTTGTGCCGTTTTTGGCAGCTATGGTGTCAGTGCGACGTTAATGGGCCCCACTCCTTAAATCTGTATTTCTGCACCTACAATATGACAATATCCATAATCCGTATAAACTGAGACATGAATAACAGTCTTTTTCAAATATCCTTGGAAGGGATGATTGCAATCTCAAAAGAATATGGACAGCTGTTTGCCACTTACTGGTGGCTGGGAAGGCAAAGTGTATTTTCAAAAAGCCTCCGACTTCCCTGAGCAGGATGGGCCATAAAAACATTAAGGGCAGTTTCTGCTAATGCATCTATTTCTGTAACGAGCAAGAATCTATAAAATTAGTAGAAAGAAATGCCTTGCTTGAAGTTCATGTAGGAGGAAAATTCAAGAGCAGTATTTCAAACTAATCAAAATTTACTGAAGAGCTATTTTGCACTATTCACAGGGTGTCTACCAGTCAAGAATGCCATGAAAAAGTCAAGTAATTATGGTTTTTGGTCAAGCATATTTCCTATGTTTTTACTGTATAGTGAACTTACATTGTTATATACTTGTACTGAGATTTGATAAAATTTCATATTTGGAAATCTAAAATTGTTTTGAACTGTAGTTATGATTTGTTCACTTTGTTTCTTAAGAATAACATTCTTGTAAGCTTGAAGTTTTGTAAATAAAGTAATGTGGCCATTCCCCAACCAGAATGAAGTCTGAAGCATTAATTTTTTAATTACTTAATATAGATCCACCAACTTATTTGAAACCCTGGCCAGAAACAAGTGGCGCTAGTGTCGAATGTTTAGGAGGGGAGCTCGGGAACTCTGGGGCAAGGGAAGGGATGGCAGAAACACGTGTTTTCCCCCTGTGTTGCCAAATCTAGAAGTGGGCGTGTGCCGTGAAAGGTTTGCAAGTAAACAAATATGCAGGCCGAATATTAAGTTTCATTTCTAGACGTGGTAATTCAAATAACATAGCATAAGAGAGAGGAGGGAGGGGGAGACTAAAGTTAAAAACGCCTGCTGTCTCGCAGAAGGATATCAACAATTTAAACACATAAGATTAATATTCTAAATTATGTAAACTATAAAAAAAAAATATGTAAAAAGAAAAAGAAAAAAGCATGAATCCAAGTTTCATCAATGTAAACAACAGGCCTCCCTTCGTTGCGGAATCTGTTGATCGCACGAAGATATCTTGCTCTCCAAACCACAATGTTGCTTCGTTCAACCAGAGCTAAGCGAGAGTTTCTATATTTTTTAAATTTAAAGCCGATTTGTTTCATAATTTTCCGTAATGTTTCTCGCCCCCCCCCCCCTGATAATTAATTTATTCCTTAGCAATAGCTAAAAGTTTCAATATTGTAGGAACTTCTCTTTTCACTACGTACATTTCATGGACAATTTCTCGTTATGGGTTTGTAAATCTTTTTTCTCTCTTTTCAGTTTTTTAATGAATGACTCCAACCGTCCCGTTAGATATTTTGATTTGATTTGATTTAGTTTATTTTACTTCACTTTTTGTGCCTCTTGGCTAATTTGCGAAGATGGGGATGAGTGATGAAATGATGAAAGGACATTCACAAACAACCAAGCCCGACTGGGATTCGAACCCGGGACCCTTGGCGTCGTAGCACCCGTTAAATATACTGCTCTCTTTAGGGATTGATCGCGAGGATAATTCCACCCTTCTCGATGATTCATAGTAGCAAATTTCGCTCACTGCTGTGCACAACTTTCGACACTTTACACTTAGCCTACTCAAAAACACATCTACGCACATCAACAACACTCCTCGAATTCTTGAAGAGAGTAAAATTAGCAACACTGTGTCAGCGGAAGTGGGAAGGTCCTTGCCTGACCAGCGCCAGAGAAAACACCGGGGGTGAAAGAAGGGGGTGGGGGAGGCCGGTTAGTTCGCATATTTTCCGAGGTTTCAGAAAGCTTGGTGGATCTATAATAAAAGCATCTAAATCTCTTGTTAAAGTACAGCTTCAGTTTTAATCTTAATCAGCCTTGTGGTACATTTTTTTTTTTATTGAATAAAAATATCAATTTTCTTAATTTTGCAACTACCCCTAAGTAAGGGGCAATTAAATGAATGCAGGAAAAAGAAAAAAAGGCCAAGAAATAGGAAAGAAAGGTCAAGAAATAGTCATGAAAAGGTCAAAAATTTTGGATTTGTTATTTTGGTAAGACACCCTGATTCATCATCAAAGTAAAATTTCCAGCATTACACAGAAGAATTTGCTGGGGCCATATGGACGTTTAGGGAAGCCAGTGCCCCCTGTCTTTCCTTAACAACGTCCCTGCTTTTTGGCAAACAAGGGGGATTGGACCAAGACTACTAGAAGGAAAGGCTGGGGTCAGACATGCCTCTTTTTGCGACTGCCGCGGGTGTGATGTCATGGGCGGACAAAAACCCAGCTGAGTCTTTTAACCCATACGGAAAGAGACGTGGAAAGGCTGATCTGTTTTGTTCTTTTCGCTCCTTTTTTCTTGTATTTCTGGATTGTTGGGTTCAGGGTGCGAAACCCTGGAGGGGACGAGCAGGATTCCCCCCCCCCCAACAATCTTGGCCTCAAAAATCCTCCCACCAAAAATTTCCCGGGCGAAAGAGTTTTGTTATGTCAATGAAAAGATAAGCAATTACTTTTAATTTCAATTATACTTTAATAAGAATAATATCAAAAACACACACAAATTAGTGTGGTTGTTTATTTATTTATTTATTTATTTATTTATTTGAGAAAATTTCAGATACAGCACAGGTGGCCATTTTACACTGAAATTGTCAACAATGAGAAAGCAATAATTATAATGAGCATAAAAATAAAAAAATAAAATAAAATAAATAAATAAAAATAAATAAGAAATAATTAAAAGTAACAAAACAACATAAAAGTGAATAGCAAATGAACAAAAAATAAGTAAGAGATGGCACTATGTGATATTAATTACAAGTATTTCTTCTGATAGAAGACCGAAAGGCAAACTCGGAGGAAAATATATCAATACTTGAGGGGAGATCATTGTATTGTGCTGCAAGTCTATAAAAGAGAGATCTTTTTTGAATTTCTAGTCTAGGTTTTTTAGTATAAAATAACCTTGTATTGCGAGTTGTGCGCATAGGTACTCTAAAGTGGAATTCCTCAAGGAGTGTGTTGCAGCGGATTTTGCCATTCACAATTTTGTATAAGTAACTGAAATCATTCTGCAAACGTCGCTGATAAGCAGTTTGTAAGTTTAGAAAAGACAAGAGATGCGGAGATGAAAAATTGCGTAATGAGGGAACCCTGTGACGGACTATAGCTAGGAAGAAGTTAAAGACTGAATCGAATCTGGAGAGGTGAGTGGGACATGCCATGGACCAGACGGGAGAGCAGTATTCTATTATTGGGGAGATGAATGATTTGAAGTACAAAGTGAGGGCTGAGATGTCACTAATTTCAGTGAAACGGTAGAGTAAACCTAAGAGACGCATGGCATTTTTTGTGGTGCATAAAATATGTTCCTCAAATGTGAGCTTTTGGTCGAAAACAATGCCTAGGTCTTTGTGAGAGGATACTGCTTTGATGTTATTGCCAGAGATGGAGTAAGATGACTTTAACAGATTCTTCTTGAGAGAGATAGTGAGAGTAGTACACTTGTCAGGATGTAATGTAAGGCCCCATGTCAGGCACCAGGAAGTAAATGTTGCTATGTCATTCTGAAGAAGATGAGTATCGTCGGAAGTGGAGATTTCCCTGAAAATTTTACAGTCATCTGCGAAAAGAAGGTAATTGCTAGAGGGAGCTGTGAGATGGTCGGCAAGGTCATCGACGAATAATATGAACAAGAGAGGTCCTAGAACACTACCCTGTGGAACTCCAGAGAGGACAGGAAGAAAGTTAGAAACAGTTCCAGGAAGAACAACACGTTGTTGGCGATCGCTAAGGTAGTCTGTGAGAAGGGTGAGAAATTTGCCATGAATATTGAATCTATTGCATAATTTGTGAATCAGAAGACGATGACTAACAGTATCAAAGGCTTTGGCCAGATCAAAGTATATTACATCTAATTGTGAATTATTTGAAATGCATTCCATAGCATGTGAGAGTAAAACAGAGTGTTGAATGCTTTTTCTCAAGAGATGATTAACAAATCTACATCAATATGCACAGTAAAAGTAAAACAAGAATGCAAAACAATAATAACTATGAAATCTAATTGATTTATATTAACATAGAGCACACACTAAACAAAAACTTACACATAATAAAACCACTTCAACTATGTCATAATTTATTAAGATCTTTAACCGGTTAGTAATGGAATTATTTAGCTGCTTTACACTATCTGATATGTATGAAAGTAACAAATTAATTTTTAATTAATAATCATAATAATTATTTTAATTGAGTAATTTATTTTTACTTTTAATAACATTACAAATATGTACATCGTATAATTCACCATATGTTTGTGGGGCAGTTTTCAATGATCTCGCACCCTGGTGAGTTGTGAGGTGTTGCAGTTTACAATGCCTTCAGTGAGGTGTTGCAACGTGTCGTGATCTCCGATGAAAAAATAAAAACAGCGGGTGACAATATATAACTGAACACATCACATCTAACGAGACTTGTTAGTGGATTGCGATACCAATAGTCTCATTACACATCGTAAGGTTACCATACACTTCAATTGGGTTTCAATTATTAGAATAAAAAATAATAATATTGTAATTTTTTTAATATAGGCTCTCACGAGTATAGTAAGAAATACTGCAAGCATACCCCTCCCAATTTAATATCCAGTCCCCCACCAAAATTCCTATGTCAATTTTAGGTTCACTGTTGGTATTGAAGAGTTGAATCTCGACCTCCTCCAAATAATTTAATTCTCATATCGCCATACCAAAATTCCCACAACAGTCTAAGAATAAAACAGTAATTAATACCTACTCAACACTTAGCTATCTCCCATCCTTGTGCTTAATTTCCTTACTATAGCGTTGGAAACTTCCCCAACCAAGGGTAATTCCACATCAGAATTCACGATAAAAATTTAAGGTTTAATATGTAATATCTGGCTGGATATTGTGCACCTCAAATAGTAGATACCGTGTTGCCGAGAGACGACACTGGTATGTCTCGTCGTGTGAAAATTCCATCTCTTCTCGTGTCTAGTCTCGTTAACAACACTAATAATACATAGTAACTGTTATAATTCCTTTGGAAATACACAACTTGCTATTTATATAAGAGTGATGCTTAAATGACAACGTAGTTCAACTTCCGTCCTCCATTGTTCTATTATTTATTCAGTCAAATTTTCATCACAATAACCCCGCCCCCTCCGCCAAGTTAAGTGGACTCAACCAGCTTTCACATACCCACCTGTGGGCACCCCTGTTCGACATCCCACTGATTATATATATACGTATATAAAGTGAGGCTAGACTTTCTTCAGTTCTATGTCTCAAGTTTTCGTTCAGTCAAAAGTTGTTTAAAGTGTTTGTGGCATAATACACACAGAACTTCCTCACATTCCTCCCTGTGTAGTTCAAAGATTCATAAGACTCAGAATTGTAATCTGAATAAGGAAAATTAATAATGAAATAAATATCAATAGTCGAAGCAAAGTTACCAAATTTGAAGAAGTTAAATGGAAACAACTCCTCTCTCACTCCTAAAAGAGAACAATAGATGAGGTTGTTTTCTTTTACATATTCAACTTATCCATAATTTTGGCTTTCTGCCTTTCTATATTTAACAAAATTATTTTACGCATTCAACATATATTTTTCTTTCTGCCCTAACAAAACACATTACTAGGTGTATTAACCCCAATTTTACATGAAACCTAATGTTTCACAGAGGAATGTGACGACATATAAACTACTGATAAAATGTGTGCGTAAATGGCTGTGTAATCCAACTGTAAGGACATACGTTATGTTGGATCCTAAGTAAGTCTGTGTACTCACTCCCAATTAGCTTCTGGGCATAATTGCGGCTCTTTTTTGTTCATAATTACTGCTTTTATTCGGCTGCGAAACCGGAGCGTAGAGCGATCTGTCCGCCCGTGACGTCAAGGACCACGTGATCAAGTATGGCCCCAGCCTTCTCCTCTACTAGTCTTGGGATTGGACGGCTAACCAAAATTTTTCATGCAACAGTTCCCGGCAAATTGACTTGCAGGAAGTCCGTAACAGAAACCGCTTGCTTTGTAATGTTTCCACTTTTCACAATTACAGTTACCATTACAACTGAAATAAGCACGTACCTTGTCGCAAGGATGCTGGAAAAGGTGTCCTCCCAAATACAAATATTTCTGACATCTAATCTTATATTAGACATCACTACAGAAAGGGAAGACAGCATCTCGGTGCATAAAGCAAACCGAAAGCGTAAAATGATATTTAAAAGTAATAATAATGATGATCAATAACTACCTGTGTTATAAGATATGTTGAAAATGACCTCCTTCAACAGCAATACAAAACGTTTCTTAGGTTCAAGAGATCCTGTCTCTCGTAATTGCCTGACAACTTTTCTGCAAGTAATACACGTAATTATCGTACATAAAAATGCTTTGTTCAATACTATATTTGTTTAGCGGCGTAACTAATGAATGAATAACAATTAACACACAATAAAGCACTAGCACTAGAACTCAATAACACAGTATAAACAACATGCGTACTGATAAATGCAAACAGAAGTGAACATAGCGTAGGCTCACTACGTCTGGTAGCCGACAGTGTTGCTAACCATTTTTCGGCAATGTCCCTACGCCAAGTAAAGCGACTAAAAAGAACAACACCTCATGAGCATGCAAAACAGAAGATAAAATATACACATTTATTTACCAAATCTTTCTGCTCGGTGCTTCCACAGTTAATGAAGGAGCGAATTTACAATACAGGACCCCTCCCTTTTTTTGTAATACTTCGCATACTCACTAATTGAGGCCGCCTAATCACAAATTTGAAGTTAAAATTTGGGGGTCACGTGTAGAAATTGCAAAATAAGTGAAATTGAGTGCTCATTATTTACTGGAAGATTTTGTGTTTCCAATACTTAAAAAACGAAATATACATTCCTGATATTACTACGACCCCAAATTTTAACTATGTTTGCCTATCCTAACCTAACCTTACTGAATGGTTCATGGGGTTATCCGTCAATGGTTTGTGGGGCTACCCGTCCATGATTTTTCGACCCCAAATTTTAACTATGTTTGCCTTGCCTAACCTAACTTAACATAACCTTACCAAGAATGGTCAGTGGGGCTATCCATGAATGGTTTTGCGCTAATTGTGATTACGAACCGATAAAAAACTTATTTTCGTAGCACTTTAATGGCAAACGTTCATCATCGAAGATGCCATTTTCGTATCCTGCAATTTTACGATCGATGTACTATTGCCAAACTTACCTGTAATCAAATCAGTCCACACTCCACATTTTCTACATCGTGATTGTCACTGTCACATGTAAGTACCTTCTAGGGGCAATATACCGAAATCCATAAGTTTATTAATTAGCCCACGGCCATCCTCCTGCACACTCCACCTAACAATATGTACAACATTAACAACATTTTTACTGTTCTCTTCCGCCATTCTTACACGATACATTCTCTCCAAGTATGAAATCAACAGTGTGGCAATGCTGTAGACATCATAACTAATTACAAACACCGTCAATTGTTCATATCAACAAATATGGCTACCATACTTGTATACTGAGAACCATTGCGAGAATTGAAAAGCTTATTTTACAACTTCTACACATTAATGAACAATTTTTTCACCTCACCCCAACATGTTAACTTGAGATAAATCATCACGACTAATTATTTTGTGAGTATAAGACGTAGCATATAAATTACAGAATGGTCCGGTATTGTAAATTTAAGACTTAATATGTAAGAGCTGGATATTGTCCCCCCCCCCAACCCTAAATAATATCCGTCCATTAGCAGCATGTGAAGTGATTCTTAAATGTTAACGAAGTTTAACTTCTGTCCAGTGCTATATTGTTTATTGAGTCAAAATTTCCATTACAAAAAAAAAAAAAAACAATGGTAAAAAATCACCCCTCCAAAAAAAAGTTGGGTGGGCAAACCTCCATCCGCAAACTCACATGTGGGCACCTCTGGCATGTGCCACATCTGCATGTCATGCACATTACCGAGGTTTGATGAAACTTATCATCTTCCTGGAGAATAACTTTTCTCCCATATACATGTTTTACGTGGGATGATAATTTCTTGGCTGTTGCTTATGTAATGTACTAGTACTACCATCTTTTGAAACATTTAGTGTGATGTGTCATTCTGCATTTTTTACCTCATCTATTCTTGTGTCTATTGGAGAAGTCATTTATTTATTTATTTATTTATTTGCAGGTATGCAAAATTATAACTAGCATTTTTTATGCGTTGCTTTACTTTGTTGTTTTTAATGAAATGTTATTATCTGGTCAAATTGCTTAGGTTTGGAAGATTTCAGTACATTTGCCTTAATATTTCCATTAATTCCTTCTTATTTACATGCAGATATACACACAATTCATGCTCTTAAAATTTAAGAGCATGTGATGACCAGCAGAATGAATTATTTATAGTGTCAGTTATTTAAAAAAAAAAGAAAAAATTACGAAATAGACATAATCGGAAGGGCCCTGGCAGAAATGCCGTATTAATTTACTTGCTCTCAAATTGGAAGATAAAGCCCTCATCTCACATTTTTATAGATATACCATTTGTCGGAAGCTTTTAGAGTATAAATTGTCTGCAGTTATGAATCTAGTAAGGTTCAGTTGCTCGGACAGTCTGTTTTTATTGCCACACAATAAAACTTGGTAATTCATGAACTTTAACCACTAAAATCAATTTCATGTGTGGTATTTAAAATGTAATTTCCCACCAAATATTTTCAAAGGGGGCCTAGCCTATTCATATTCAAATAAGAACTGAGACATTTCCCCCACAGTCCACACCTGTTATGTGTTACAGATAATTTTCGATTTTTACCTGTAGTGTGACAAGGTAGTTTAATTTTCTGCAGCCAAGAGGACTGAAGTTTTTGGGACTGAAGCACCACCCAACTCAAAGTGGAGAAGACAAATGTTTACTATCCTTGAAACAATTCCCCAAAAGAGTATTTCTTTCAATATCTGTGTATGTAACCTAATTGTTTTAAAAAAAAACACTATCAAGCAAAAAATACAAAATTTGGCTGCATGAAGAAAGCCCCCTCCTCTACTAAGAAAGAATCCTACTAAGAATATAGTTATAGTATATTCAATATTTTTTACTAAAGGGCCCACAATGTTTTAGTTGCAGGGGCCCCCCAGAAAACTGTGCTACTCCACTGAATGTGCCTCAATATGGGAGAAAGTTACAACCCAAGCAAGAAAAATAAAATATCATCTGTTTCATTTCCAGAACACAGGAGGTGCATTAGAAAGAATATACAATTCTAAACAACTTTAAGCCTTTCCAAATGATACTTCCCTTTGTCTGAATGAAAATAGTATTTATTATTTCAGTGCTAGAATTGTTCTTGAATAATTGTTGAATTAGTATTGTTTTAAAAAATTTAAAAAACAACTTATTTTTCAGAGTGGAATTAGATATAAGTGAACATGAAGAAAGAGACATTGCAAATAGCGATTCATTTTATTCTGATGCTGCACAGTATTGGTCTGGTATTCCTGCCACCGTTGATGGTATGCTAGGAGGATTTGGATTCATTTCACACACTGATGTGCAAGGCTCGGAGGTATTCCTGAAAAGCTTGTTCATGGTAGGCACTTTTCTTTAGTTTATGCCTGTCACTTTTGTTTAAAATAATTGTGTGACCATGGTACATAACAGACAATTGACCAGTGATGAATTTATTATTTGGTATATGTAACACCACTAAAAAGATAGATAGAGATTAGGTTCCCTGTAATCAGATTGTCAAATTTGCTTACTAAGTTGATTTAGTAGTAAGTCATAGGCATGTGCAAAGGGTGGCAGTTGCCCCTCCTAATAATCTCACTTAGAAATTTAGTGTATACAAATCTTATTACCATTATTAAACAATATTATTCTTTTTAAAAATTAAAGTATTTTTTAAAGCCGACGAAAGTTCCAAGCAGGTTTATTTGCTATGTAATTGGACTATTTCACTTTGTTCTCTCACACATTTTATTTGTTATCCTAGTTGTTTTACATCATATGGTCACAGAATAAATTGGTCACACATTGGAAATGAATAAATTAGTGATGTGATGAAGCTGAAGCCGATGTACTCACCAATAATTTTTGGAACCGATCCCGATACATAAGATTATTCAACAGAAACGGAATGTTATTATCAGCATGAAAAAAATTAATTTGTTATGTACATTTCTATTGCATATTACATATACGTACATACATATATATTCTCAGAGATTTAACGTTAGTAAACAAGCAGTTCTTTGAAATGCAAAATGAATTATTGTTCAAAATATTGTAAATTTAATGCTGGCAGATTCAACTTCAGTAACACGAGTTTTTGAAACACTTCTGGAAGTAACCTACTTCTTCTCTTATCGCAAATCTGTCCAGCAACACTAAAACACTCGTTCACTGAATACTGATGCAGCAGGTATGCCGAAGTGTTTTCTCCACTTGCTTGCGGTTTGGATACTCATTTTTGAATTTCCAATACAACAGCAGATCCTGGTCATGTGGATTCACATGTTGGTTCAGCAATGTACTGTTCTCTTTCATATTTTGAGGTAGGTTGATCCTCTTAATGAGAGTTTGCAATAATGTTATCACAAAAACTCCACAGTGATGAGGACTCGTAACCTAATTTTCAATAAATCTTACAAAATTAAAATATAAAACTTATTAGAAGGTAAAACTCTAGTATTATTGGTACCAATTTAAATATCAGATGTTTGCCGATGCTGATATTCACACATCAGTAATCGGCTTTGGCACATCTCTAGAATAAATTATGTGTAGTTGTTTTGAATCTGCTGTACGAAATCATGTTTATATGTACATTAGTCTGAACCACAGAGAAGGAAAATAAAAGAGGAGAGGGAATAGAGGACTTTTGTGCCACAGAAGATAGAATTCTTCTAATAGAGTGGTTTTGGTGGGTCCGGACACACACTACATATGCCCCTGTTGTTTAGTACACATCAATACAAAAAAGCAGTGAGATGGAATGAGGTTTTTTCTTTCTTCGACTGAACTTTCATCAAGGATTTTGCCCCCTTAAATCAGAGGGTCTGTGCACGCTTATGTAGTAAGTGTAGTTCCTGTTTCTTCTACATATACAAGCCCTTTACCCCAACACTGTTTTACTTCAGTTTAATGTGTGGGTGCTACTTGACATATTGTGCGCTGGCCCCCATAGTGGAGTGGTTTACACATCACACTACGATGCCAGGGGTCCCAGGTTCGAATCCTGGCCTGGGCATGGGTGTTCGTGAGTGTCCCTTAATCAATTTCATCATATTATCCCCACCTCACAAATTAGCCAAAAGTGGCACAAGAGGCGAAGTAAAATAAAGCAAATCAATCAATCAATTGATATATTGTGCATACACTACCTAGGCGCACTTTTATTGCCATAACTGGTTTTGTACTAGTAGATATCTACTGTCAAAAAAAAAAAGTTTGAGAATTGGATAAGGTAATTACGAAGAGGGGAGGGGAGAACAGAGTAGTCATTATCCCTCAGTGTATTACTCATCTGCATATCAACATATTTTTTCAGTATTGATTTCTTCATTTGGCTATGATTCTTTCATTCTTGCTCCCCTGTTGTTTTATCTGAAGATAAAATCTTTCTTTTTATAGTGTAACAACTGAGTATCTGGTTGTAGATATAAGTGTAAACTAGGACTACGGGACTTGAAGTGCTGTCTTTATGTAATCCTTTTTATTTTCTGTGCTGATGATATAACAAAATAGTAGTTCTGGAAACATACTTTAGAAATTTATTGTGGCTAAAATTTTCTGATGCTAGCTTGTATTTAATTTTGAATCTATCTTTATAATCAATTTGTATAATATTAATTATTAATCAATGCTGGGAAAGCAAGCAGATTTTTCCTTAAGAAGGTAATTTTGACATTGTGAGAGGGAAATTACACATAAACCAGTTACCATCACTGCTATTTCTAGGGATACTGGATACTATGATATGTTATGTTTCACAATTCTCTTTTCTGTAGTGTATTTTTTGCTGAAATATGTGTTTGTGGAGATTATGTATTCCTTGCATCTTTATTTCCTCCCTCTCCAGATGAAAGACCATCCAAACAGAGATAAAGCTTTAGATTGTGGTGCAGGCATTGGACGAGTAACAAAGCTCCTCTTGCAGAAATATTTTAATAGTGTGGATTTGGTGGAGCAAAATCCAACATTTCTTCAAGAAGCCAAAGCGTACCTAGAAAGCTCAAAGAAAATTGGTACATTTTTTCCTGTAGGTAAGTAATTTCATTATATGATGCAAGAGAATCTCACATGCCTTGTAATGGAAAATACATTATTATTCATAATTTAATTTATAAACAACCTTACCATTTGCTAAATCAATACTAAGATTATTTGTTGTCTCACAGTTGTGAGAACTTCTGTTTTATTTTTATATATCATATTTTTATCATTTATCACTAGGTGTTGCTGTCTTTATCGTTTATTTTCTTAAATGTTGGTACCAAGTGCACTGTAAAGAAAGGAAGTTGGAACAATAATAAAGGAAAGCAATGTTCAGATTTTTGCAGAACATGTAATATAGACCAACATAGCCATTCACCTGAAAAATTTGAATGGATTCCAAGTGCTCGTAATAAATTAGAAAGCAATGTAAAAGAAGGAAGTAATTTTTTAAAGGTGATCTCCTACTCCAGCGAAAAGTTGAGCATTTTCCATGTAAGCTTATGGGGGTAACTTTGGTCACGATTATCTCGAGAACCAGTTGACAGAAAATTTTCAAATTAACTGAACACCACGAAAGGATGTTTCTAGAGAACCACTGATTAATATTTTCATTTTCTGCATCAACGTCCCAAAAATTAATTAATTAATTTTTATTCACATTTTTTTCACTTTTCTTGATAGGGCAACACTGTTGCCGGCTGGTGAGCTCACTGCAGGTGCTTGAGGTCGCCTAAGGACCTTGTAGAAAGAGGGTTGGAACATGGTGGTTGCTTTACAACAATACACAACAGGTTTAGAAGATGAACAGAAAGTAACATGTCTTTTGAACTTCTAACTGGGTAGCTTTAAATTGTAGACTGGAAATGGTGGAATGAAATTGGTGGTGTTCCGAACCCACGAAAATATGAAGTTGGGATGTGATGTGAGAATATGCGTCAACTTACTGCAAGGGCGAATTATGTTTCTAAAGCAGTGGTGGCCCCGTAACAGGGCTGGTTGTGGTATTATTATTGTTAATGTAAAGTACACTATTGCCGATTCTTCTATTATGAATGTAGATACGGACCATACTTTATAAGTATAAATAACCCTTTTTTTTTTCGGTTTACTCACAGAAAGGATAGCCAGCTTACAGTTTAATGTGGGGTCCGTACAGCAAACGGCCTTACCACTTGGCGATGTCTCCAGGAGCAATCGTCATGGGACAATGAAAAGTAGGGACAGTGAAGTGTTAAGTCTCACTGAACATTCATGTTGAGCCCTGAATGAAGCGTGCCTCGAAGAATCGAGAACACAGTAAAGAGGTACGAAGAAACAGGCAACATTAGATCGTGTCTCAGAGCGATATCGTTCTTACAAAAGCTGCAGTAAACTCGATAAACCGATGATATGACAAAATTTTCTTGCAAGAAAATAATGACGAAGTCTTTATAAACAGATTTTAAATACACCTAAATAGTTGAAAGATATTTCAATTATTTAGCCAGTTCACAGCCTGGAAAAAGTGTGATGGAATCAAATATTAAATAAATATAATATATGAATATTTGATTCTTTTAGGGTGGGAGAGGATTATTAATGGTTCTTGGAAGTGTGATGGGATATTTCGCTGAGCGGAACTTTCGCGACACCAACAGGATATTCTACCAGGCAGCGTTTGAACTTAAGAAAATGTAGAATGGGGTGGGGATGTCACAGCTTCATATCTTCTCATTTGGACATTTTTACCTTCGGAAAGCAAGGCAGTAGACACAATTTTGTCCGAGGAGTGTGCCAAGAATCCCTTATCTTAAACATATGTGACGATTTATTTCCACTTATCAAGGCTCAAAGCTAGAATTGATCTCCCGGGGGGGATTGATTGATTGATTGAATTGGTGTTTTAAGTCCACTTTATGCGCAGTAAGGCTAATCGGGACTGGGCCTACAGTTTAAAATGGGATCCAAACCACTATGTGCCTCCACTGGGAATCTAACTCAGGGCCCCTTGATTACAAGACAACAATGCTACCACTGCGCCATCGGAGAGGCCGTGAAATTAACTATGAACATTCATTAATAAGGACAAAAATACAGCAAACATGGAAGGGGAAAATTCCTTCCTTGGTTGGGAATTAAATAAAATGTAGAGGTGGGGGAAGAAAATGTAGATAGGGGGAGATTTCCCAGCTCCCCCTTCAAATCTGTCACTGATATCAGCCACAATATGAAATGAAAGAAATGAAAGTAAAGGCCTCCCCGATGGCGCAGTGGTAGCGTCGTTGCCTTGTAACCAAGGGGTCCCGGGTTCGATACCCGGTGGAGGCACAAGTGGTTCGGATCCCACTTTAAACTGTAGGTCCAGTCCCAATTAGCCTTACTGTGCATAAAGTGGACTTAAAATAACAAATCAACCATGAAATGAAAGTAAAAAATATTACTTGACATGTCCAGCAGAAGAGTAGAGAACAATACCTCATGATAGCTACACAAAATGCACACACCGGGCACATGCAACGGACATAAGGGATTACTCAAAATGGTTGATCATTTCACTTCGCACCATAAGCCGTTTCATTTGAGAACCAGGATGTACGGATTTTTGCATTTTAAGGAGCATCAATTTGGACTAGGAGTGCCAACAGGAAGGGGGAGGGGATAATGATGCAGTCCGTGCCATCGAAATTCTTGGGGAGGGATATTTTTCCTTTCAATATCAGAAAATTCAACATATTTTTCTAAAATATATGTATAAAAAGGACATCATGGTGAAATGTGTGCGATGAGGCAGAGAGGAACATATTTGATTAGTAATTAATTCACTATAATTGGTTCCAAGTCCCTTTTGCTACTAGGTGCACCATATTTAATCCTCTAGATGAAGAAGAATACTTTGGAGAAGGGGCAGATCAAGTAAATTGTTCAGTAAAGCTAGAAAAAATGACTTTCAGTAATAGGACAGTGTTGTAATAAAATACTTTATGGGAATTATGGCATGATCTGGGGGGACGTGCTATTGGCCAAGGGCAGGGGAGGAGGCTGATCTGGACAATTGTTAGAAATTCATTATTCAAGATATTCATGAACTATTTAACGTATGGTTTATTTGATTTTCTCAAAATTTCAGGAGGGGCTGTAGCCCTTCAGCTCCCCCTCTGCGTACGCCAGTGATAAGACAGATATTTTACTTTTTTTGTCATCACAGAATATCAACATTTTATTCCATTGCCGAAATATTTTTTGGAAATGGACATTATGTAATTTATTTCTCTTCTTGACGTCTGAGATACTGGGGAATATGCCACCCTCAACCCCTGCTTGAGAACAGCAATGCTTTACAGCATACTCTCACCATTCCGGTTCTTCCAGAAATTTCATACCCCAGACTAAGTGAATATACGAGTAAATCTGTGCTGATTCTATTCACATTCCTGAACACTTTCTTCTCTGTAATTTCAAAAATACCCAGTTCTATCTTCAAAGAGTTTTTCTCCCGGGATATTATACCCGAAGCCAGTTTCTGCAGCTCTAAAATATCTGGTGAGCTCTCCTCGAGTCTCTCTCCGCTCCTCCCGGCTCATTAGTGATGAACAAGGGTTTGTGAAGAGCCGACTGGGATCTCTGCAGGGTTGCCCTGTCAAGAAAAGTTAAAAAAGAGTAAAATGAATGAATTAATTTTCGGGACGTTGATGCAGAAAATTAAAATATTTATCAGTGGTTCTCTAGAAACATCCTTTCTCAGTGTTCAGTTAAAATATTTTGTTGACTGGTTCTCGAGATAAAATTGACCCAAAAGTAGCCAAAAAATCCCATAAGCTTACATGGAAAATGCTCAGACCTTCACCGGGCAAGAGATCGCCTTAAGTACAAGAAATAATTTAAATGATCAAGAATCAGGAAAGCTTCATTTCACATGGGTACAAACAATCAAGGAAATGTGCAATTTAAATATTAACATCTTGCGATCAATGATAAAAAGCATTCACCTTGGCACGTAGTAATCCTATATTTAACCCAGTACTGTTGGCAGGGATAGATTATGAAACCAGATCACTTACATGTCTAGACTGCAGTATTAATGTAGGTTAAAATGGTTGTAGTACTGCATGTTCAATTGTGTTGTTCCTATGGAAATTAAAGATAAAAAATTGATTTGAATTTAAGAGTGCAGGCTTCTCGGATAAGAGAATATGCACAAAAAAGATTGTAGAATGAGAACTGTTTGTCGTAAAAGGTTGGTGTTTGATTTATTGTAATCAGAAGGACAAGGACTTTCACAGGAACTTACATTTGACATTCCATCTTCATACAAATGGGATTGGATTTTCTTCAGCCATACTGACTTGCCAAATGAAAAGATTATTGTGAAATTTCTTATTTTTTTTCCATCTCCAAGTATGCTTGTTGGGAGGGAGAATAAACAACATTTCACCTTCCACAAGAGCATAGTATTTCCTCAAAAACAAAACCACCACAAAGTAGTTTACCTTCAACAATATTTTCTGTTCATCACTGTGCATTTGAAAAGCATGTCTCCAGCATAAAAGTCCCATCTGCCGAATGTTGAAGTAATTTTGAGTATTTATAAATGCTAGAATATTTAGGAATTACCTTGTACCCTTACCAAATTCAAATATTTTTTTTTTTATTTTTACCTAAATTCATGCATGTTGTATTCAGAATTTTGAAAGAAATGGAACTCTTGAGGATAACAAACCAAAAATATTTTGTATATATGTCTACAGTGTATGCATATACAATACAAGTTAAAATTCACTTTTGTCGGGCGATTTTAATACATATTCTACTGCTTTGTAATGTCTAAATAAGCATAGACTTTTTTCTAGGACAAACCCATTCTAATCACCTGGTTACATATGTTAATTAAGAAGGTGAATGAAGCATTCTTCTTCAAGGAACATTTGCAATTTTATATTGGACCAGTGGAACATCAGTATCCATCAGAATTTTTGTATCAGTCTAAATTATTCCCATAGTTAATATTTTAATATTATTTTAAAACATTAATTTTTGTTGTTCCTAGGATTACAAGAATTTTTTCCTGAACAGTCCCATTATGATGTCATCTGGTCTCAGTGGGTATTAGGTCACCTGACAGATGATGATTTCATAAGGTTCTTCCAAAGATGCAGGTAAGTGTAGTTTCCCACTGTTGTGTGTAGGATGTGTCATGCTCTTTCTCGAATCATCTGTTTCATGAGTTCGTCATTCATCTCATTGTTGCAATTGACCTAGAGCACAGTTTCTCAACTGCCATGGTTTCTCAGGGCTGCAACCCTGTACCAATCCCTGGCATCAATTACACCAGGCTGTAAGAGATTCCCCTGCCGTTTACAACTTGCAGCCCAAGTTTGCAACCACATGGAAAGATGGTCTTTCGTTCAGAGTTCACCAGCAATAAGAGAAAATCCTTTATCGCCAGTGATGGTGAGAAATCAAAGCTACTGAGAGGTGAGTGCCACCCCTTCAGCCTCCAAATTTGAAATTTGACAGTTGGGACTTTCTCAGGTTCGAGACAGTAGTGCTGGTGAGAAAATGAGAAATCGAAGATGTTGAGATAGGACTGTCATCCATGTAGCCTCCAAATTTGAATTTTGTTTTTCTCAATTTTGAGCCTGAAGGGTAAAGCGACTTGCAGCCATAGCTGCCAACCACCTGGAAAGATGGCCTTTTGTTCTGGTTTCAGTTTGGCTGTGAAAACAGAAAATGCTTTCATGTGGTGAGCGATCAAATGATCCATTAGGTCCAGTCAGTCAGTCATCTAATTTACAAATTTTATATTTGTCAACAAGCCTAGACATAATTGAACAAATACTCTCTATGGTTATGCCATAATTTATTTATTAGTATCAAATTTCAGGATTACATATTAATTAATGTATAAAGTTAAAAAAATAGAAGGCTATTTACGAGTTGAATTGTTGGGATTAAGGCATCGACTTTTAAAAAATGCATTTAACAGGCTGCAGGTGCACGAAGGTTGAGAACCACTGACTAGAGGCAGGGTTTTGTTGACTTTTAAGTCCACTTATGCACAGATAGGCTTAGCTGGACTGGACCTACAGTTTGAAGTGGGATCCAAACCACTATGTGCCTCCACCAGATACTGAACCCAGGACCCCTTTATTACAAGGTGACACCATTACTGCTATGCCATCAGGAAGAGTCTAGAGGGAGGATTGTATACAGCATTTTTCCAGTGAGAGGGGAGGATGCAAGTAAGGCTTTTCCAACCCACCCCAAAATATTGTTTCAGATTGAAATTATTGCATTATTTTTTTTCAATAATCTGATCCAATTCTGCTTTTATTACGGTGTGCAACAAATGTCAACCTTTTTTTTATCATTCCTGCACTAATGAATTTTGACCTTCTGAATTTGAAGCTGGGATAAGATCTGCTGTATCACCCAAAGTTTTTTCTGAAACACAACTTAGACTTGCACTATGCAACACATTAGTAGAAGAATATGACGGATACTATACACTTTATATGTGAGAGTTCTTGAATTGAGAAATGTGTTCCATCATTTGGAATGTGCTCTATATTATTATGCTTACAA
The DNA here is from genome assembly GCF_977018435.1 of Lepisma saccharinum. NCBI lineage: Eukaryota > Metazoa > Arthropoda > Insecta > Zygentoma > Lepismatidae > Lepisma > Lepisma saccharinum. The sequence continues at coordinate 131,039,823 of NC_139229.1, forward strand.
CACATGTACATTGCTTCAAATCTTCCTAATGCATTTTGTCCATGGTACATATTGTAGTAGGATTTGGGGGGGACATAACTCACTATGATCCAGCATTCCCCCCCCCCAAAAAAAAGGCAGAATCATATTCCTGTCAAAAATTCACGGCATGCCTCCATGTAGGGATACACATGCTGGCCCAGTGTACAAGGTAAGTGTTGCCATTTCACACAAGTTTTATTTATGGAGAACTTTGATACAGTTTACTTGTGGAGAACTGTTTTCTAATACAGTTGAGACTACTTTATACATAACTCAATTCTGTTTTATACGTAAATTACTGTATGTCCAGCAAAATATAATTTTGAAACATGTTTATTAAACCACCTTTGTACGTGATGCATTTATACGTAATTTGGCATTATATGTACAAATTTTCATCAAACATGGTTGATTTGTACGTAACCAAGCTACAACAATGTCACAAAAGTATACCTTTCTTGTCCTTACAAGAATACAAGGGGAGTTTCAACTTTGAAACAGGATAGGTGGGCATGGCAGCAATCATTCTCGAGTTGCAAGAAAGATGAGTGTGGCGTGGCGGTGTCACAGAGGAGGCAAGGAGAGGCTGTATGTGGTATGACATCAGAGAAGAAAGATTTGCTGCAGTTGTTGAGAACATGAGACACATTTTCTTTTGTACGTAATTGTGATACAAAAGAATACACTTTGAAAAGATGCTGATAGCTGACATTTCCAGTGTTCCAAAATAAAAGCAGAGCAGCAGTTCTTTCAGTTAACATTTTCAATTGCTACTGGTCGGCCATGGAGAACAGAAAGTTACATGCATGACCACAAAGTAAGATTTATACGGGAAGTGGATGCTAATCCACATAAAACTAAAACTGAAATATCTGCAGATTTAGGCATCTATTATACCACACTCATTAGTAAAAGAAATGATATTTTAGATGAATTTTTAAAATTGAGTAGTAAATCGATAAAATGCAGCAGTCAATAAGAGGGAAGATATGCAGATTTCTTATCTGTATTTAAGAATCAAACTTTTAGATTCATTAATTTACCACTTTGACAGAAATAACCTGTATAATATCTTGTTCCTCAAAATGGATACAATTACAGTATTTTTATAATGATATGACGTGGTATCTACATCTGATTTGTAAGTAATTCTCAGTTACACGTATTATTGTCTTTTCACATTGACATACATATAACTCAGGTTCAACTGTAATTCTCTTAATGTTAGTGACAACGGTTCTTTATTAGCATGCAACTAACACTGGAATTTAGGAACTAGTTCCACAATAGGGGGGAACGAAAAAAGCAAATTTTTTGATGCTTTTGGGGTAGAGCGGAAAAGTTGCCTCTATACATAAGTAACTTCTGTTCAAAATTTCACCACCCTAGGATAATGTCTTCTGTTCTGGCAAGGGACGTGAAATTTCAAAAATTTAGTAAAATCGGCAATTTTTTTTTTTTTTGTTTTTTGAAAAAAATTTTCAAATTTCACAGCACTTTGCGGTAGTGTGCAAAAGTTGCACCTATGTATGGTTAATTACAGTGCAAAATTTGGCGCCCCACGGACAATATGTTCTGTTCTGGCAAGGAGCCTGAAATTACCCAAAAATCGACAAATACACTGTTTTTTCATTATACTTTTAGATATAAATATGATTTATTAACAATTATGTTAGCAGCAGATTTTCCAGATTATCATTAACCACTAATTAATGATTATTAATTATTAATCGGGAGAGCTGTGCAATGGGCTGTTTGTCAACTACATTTCAACGAATTGCCTCTCCGCCACTTGTTCGAGTCCCTCGATGGTCCCACCTCCGGACCCAATTCCTACACTGGTTGCATTGGAAAATCTTTGAAGGCGTGTGAGCTGCTTCCAGTGGTAACATTTGAGCCAGTTAACTGCACCTTGCCATCAGATGATATATCCACTTTGAGTAAGGACCAGAAGTATCTGAGGGATATTGCTCTCGCCGTTAGCTCAGGCATGTGTCCTCCAGGTCTTGCTAAGCGCGATCCAGGTCCCCTAAACATGTCCCGCTGGTTGACAACAGCCAACAGGATATTAAGACTATGTTTCCACCACGGAACCATCAGATAACTTACGTACCATAGTAGAGTTCGTTATCAGGGTGTATGTGCCATCTTGGTTCCGCATCAAAATCCATCATTCAATTAAGGATGGAGCTCGGCATCTTTACCATTTCATTCAGTCATCCAGATACTTGGATCAAGTTAACCGCAACGTCATCGACCCAGTGATTTCTCGGAATGCTTACTTCGCATCTCCAGAAAACATTCTGCTCACGATGCTGACTGATAAGAGAACACATATCAGAGCTCTTGGCATTCGAAGAGTCATAAAAGCACGAGAATCATGTGAGACGGTTGGACACGTTGGGATTAGAAAGTTCGATATTCCAAAAATAAACTTCGAAGCAAACGACTATATCGAACTAATTGACTGGTCGTCCAGCAAAGTAACTCCACCACCAATACTGAATGATGTGACTACAGAAGATTTGAAAAGTATGCTGAAAGAACCAATACCAATTGACTGGACTTTTACAAAGTTCCCATGCCACACACAAGCTGTGGAAAGAACAGTAAAATTGGTTACGGAGGCCTCAAAGAAAGTGTGTGGTCATAAAAAACGGGATGGATTTGTTCACTGCACTCTGAAATCGAGAAAGGCCATGCCTGAATTTAGGTGCAAGAGACAGTACAAAACCTAAAGACACATATTTTACATTATTATTACCTACAAAACACACATTTTCGTACTTTTAATTTTGAATACTTATTTCTTAATTCTTATATCTAATAGTATGCGAGTGTATGACAATTCTGGTTTATGTTTAATAAATGTTAGTTAAATAATGAAAAAAAACAGTGTATTTGTCGATTTTTGGGTAATTTCAGGCTCCTTGCCAGAACAGAACATATTGTCCGTGGGTGCCAAATTTTGCACTGTAATTAACCATACATAGGTGCAACTTTTGCACACTACCGCAAAGTGCTGTGAAATTTGAAAAAAAATTTAAAAAAAAAAAATGCCGATTTTACTAAATTTTTGAAATTTCACGTCCCTTGCCAGAAGACATTATCCTAGGGTGGTGAAATTTTGAACAGAAGTTACTTATGTATAGAGGCAACTTTTCCGCTCTACCCCAAAAGCATCATAAAACATTTGCTTTTTTCGATACCCCCTATTCCACAAGATTTCAAAATTGAATAATCATCATTCTATTTTATAACAGAAGCCTGATCCTCCCCCGCCTCCCTCTTCAGAAATTTCTGCCCAGCTTCTCAAGCAAGGTGTGTAAAATAACATTTTTCGGGGATAACATTATGATATTGATGCCATGTGGTTGGAAATAACGGTGTCTGTGAATAACATGTAAAATCGGATCTAAGCTAAAAGTAGATGATCATTTACATTTGTCCTTCATCTTTTTCTTTACTATTTCTCAGTGATAATTCTGAACACTTAAGAAAAAAACATGTTCACCTGAAGTTTTTCAACTACATTTTTCATTCATAGTTTTTGTAATCTATTTTAGATAGGGAAAATTGAATCTTTTTGTTGTTTACATGAACAATGTTGTCACTTTTATTCTGGAACTTGCCACAATCTTAATCTAAGACAAGAAGTTTTCAACTCATTAGATTTCTATGTAACTTCTTATTTTTACAGAGAAGCTCTAAAGCCAAATGGCATCATAGTAGTGAAAGAAAACGTCACGTCAGGCAGCAAAGTAGAAGTAGACCAAGTTGATTCCTCGGTGACTCGTCCATCGTCTGTGCTGTCTGCGCTATTCAAACAGGCTGGTCTCAAGAAAATAAAAGAGCAGAAACAGCGAAAGTTCCCACGTGGCTTGTATGAAGTAAAAATGTATGCCCTGAGGCCAGATACAGTAATTCTGGACAAGACATCTCGGGAAACGAACGGTGAAGGAGAAACAACAGACTTTTCATCAAATAACAATCAACAAGTTTTAAATGAACAAACAAGTGATAGTCTCTCAAATGACGAAGACTCTCCTAGTTCAGTCTCATGATGTTGAGACTGTATCAGTATACAGCTGGAGAGATTTTCTTCATCTGAAATTACAAGTATTATCAGTGTTGCAAATTCTTCTTCAATTATTTCCAGCATGTTTTACCAGACTTGAGTGTTTATTTGCCAAAATATTTTGTGATCAGGTTCAATCTTTTATAAGACAAAGTGTCTCTTACAATGTTTTTATTTTTTTCTAGTAAACAAAAACTTTTTAATGTGAAACTTGGGCATGTTTATGTAAATAAAATTTCAAGGAAAGTTTTGTATTTTTTCATTATGGTACAAAACATGGATCACCCATGCAGATGCATTAATTTCAAAGTCGTTTTGATGGCGTATTAAGACACACTTTTACTAAGCGTGTGAACCTCGAAAGGTTCAGGGATCGAACCTGGAGCCCTTTAGATGAATGTAATTCTTACCATTGGGGGTTAGCGGTAGCCCATAAGCTCTCGCTTGGCTGCATCTGCTAACTGCGGGAGGTACCTAAAGAAACTTAAATTTACAGAACCCTTTAAAGAATGGCAACTCTCTTGTATTTGGGTTACAATGACCTTAAGAAGTCTGCAAAGGCAAGGGTGGCATTAGAAAAGCATATTACCTGTCTCTCTCTTGAAGCGTGGATTGAAGAGTTTCTAAATTAACTCTCACTCAGCAAAAGTTCACCTCTTAAATTGTCTCTCAGCTTCGCAGCACTTCACTCCCAAACAAATTCCTAAAACTCACTCTCCTCTCTCCAAAACTCAAGAACCCTCTTTTCTTACTCCCAAACAACTTTCCTGTTCTCTTCCTTTCCTAACCTTAAGACCAACTGTCTCCAGGAAGATGCAACTTGCATCCACCCTGATCAAAACTCCGCCCCTTTTTCCCTCTCATCCCATTTTCCTCTGCAAATACTGGCGAATGCTTTTCGCTGAGCTGGCGCTGAAGTTAACACATTCCTTATGTTTCCTGCCAGGCTACCTAGCTAAACGTAACTCTAATATGAAAATGAGGGATATGTAACGATGGATATTTGTCACATCACCAAACTTTATAGAAATTAAAAGTAAACAATGCAGGCTTGACCAGGCCATGACATTACGCTACCAGCTGAGCTACAGAGCGAGCCCTGATTTCCTTGAATTTTTCTCTTCCGCTGTTTTACCTGTATGGAATCTATCTACAAGGGTTGGATAAAAAGTAATGGCAACACTGGTATAATTGATACTTGACTGTATTGGCAGAGGAGCACGTGTTACATTCCTTCAAAGTAATCGCCCCTCATCTCTACGACCTTCTGTCACACGTATGGAAGGCATCGTACACCGTCAGCACGTCCATCTCTGTCGATGTCCCGCAGTGACCGCCCTATAGCACGTATCATGGCTTCGTGCATGTCGTACTGCTTCCCACCCAGTGGTTCCTTCATTTTGACAAAACGGTCGTAATCACACAGTCTTATACCTGTGAATACGGCGGATGTTCCAGTACCTCCCACTACCAGTTATGCAGGAGCGCCGTCACATTGTTCGCAGTGTGACACCTTGCATTGTCAAGCAGGATGATGGGACACCGTGCCGTTGCTTCCTTCTTAATGCGATACGAAGGTGGTGTTGCAAGAAGGTGCAGAAGTAGGCTGTGTTGGCCGTCTGCCTGAGAGACGTTGTTCTTCTTGCCTAAACATCTTGTTAGGGCGCTTGCACTCTCGTCCTCTGCTTCAGAGCACTGCTGTTTTTGACTGAATAACATACAATCGCTCCCACTCACAATACTTCCTCGTCTGACATTCCTTTATCAGCCACGAAACGCTTGTGGCGCTGTGACTCACCCCTTTCACGGGACAGCAGTGTTGCCATTACTTTTTATCCAACCCTTGTATAAATCTCTGTGATACTGCAACAGATTTTTTGCTTTTAAAACACACGTGAAATCAGTTATAATTTTTCAGGTGCAGGGAATATACTGCATAACAATATGAATAACAGAGATAACTTCTCACAGTTAAAGAGCAGAAGTGAAAATTCTTGATAGAATGCTCAATTAAATGTATTTATTATTATAACTTGGTTGGATCCAAACAAGTTACACCACGAACAAATCAATATTTTAGGAGGTTTTTCTCCAAAAGTCTTTCAATCATTCTGATAAGATGTTCTCTAAATTCAAGTCCAAATTCTATTTTTTTTTTCCTTTCTGAGCACTTCGTTTCTCTGAACAACGTTTTAGCACCAAACCAATTGTCAATTTTTTCAGCTGGTAAAATTACATTTCTAAAGATCTAAAGTCAGTGGCATGTGGTGATACATCAGGCAGGGGAACCTGCACTTGCCCCCCCCCCCCCCCATACGTGTCATAATACAAGGTAACCAAAAAAGTTTTTGCCGTTCTAGAGCAGTGATAAACAAAGAGCAATACAGTGGGCGGTACGTGCCTTTAGGTTTTGAAGTAATCTCCATCAGCATCCAACACCATGTCTCAGCAGCTGCACAATACCCTGGTGATAAAACTCGGCCGGCTTGGATGCAAAGAAGTCCGAAGGTGCGTTCTGAAGGTCTCCCTCATTTGCGAAGGATGTTCCACGGAGGTGGTTGTCTGTTGGTGGAAGGTCTGGTGAATATGGTGGATAGCACAGTGTCTCCCAGCCAAGTTGCTGAAGGGTCTCCCGGGTTCTCTTTGCCACATGTGGCTTGGCATTGTCGTGCAGGAACAGCACACCCAAGCGATTCACCAATGCCAGCTCCTTCTGCCGCAATGCACAGTGCACCCTTTACATCTGCTGAGAGTAGAGGTCAGCAGTGATGGTCTGACCAGGTGAAAGGAGCTCGTAATGCACCACTTGCCGACAATTCCACCATACAGAGAGCATAACCTTTCGTGGGTGTAGAGGTGGTTTTGAGGTGTGAGGAACAGGGTCACATGGCGACAACCAATATCTGGTACGCTTGGGAGTGTCATAGAGGACCCACTTTTTGTCACCAGTGAGCAAGCGATCAAATACGGGTGTGTTCAGGTGCCAAGTGAGCAAGGACAAACAGGCTGTCACTCATTGTTCCTTGTTGGCTGCCGATAATGTGTGGGGTACCCACTTGCTTCACTTGTATGACTTCCCTATCCCATGCAGGTGCAGTCTGACTATTTCAGCGGAAACATGGAACCTTTCTGCAAGTTCATCACACGTTAGACCACTGTCCTCTTCGATGGCTGCTTTCAGGGCCTCATCATCCAACACATGTGGTCGTCCACTGTGAGGTTCATCCGAAATGCTCACATCTTCTGAACGGAATTTCTGGAACCAATGCCTGGCAGTGCGTTCGTTCACGGCATTCTCCCCAAATGCCTGGCAAATGCGGTGACTTGATGTGGCAGCTGACAGGCCCACTTTAAAGTCATACAACAAACACACGCGAACAAGCTGCTTCGATACCTCCATTTCTCTTCGACACTGGATGAGCTATGACTGCTGTGTGTGCGCAACGTGCCTGTATTACTGATAGTCGACGGTCAGACTAACTCCCAATCGCTTGGCAGGCACATGCGTCATTTTGTCTCCTCTCTCTGAGCGCATGATTAATGGGACATCAAAAACGGCAAGAACTTTTTTGGTTACCTTGTATAATACAGTAGACCAAGTAAAATTCAACCCTTATTGAAATGAACCAAATAAATATAAGATACATAATGTTACAAATTGTCAGAAGTGGCATACATGAAGCAAGTTAAAATTATATGACAATAATAATTTTAAAGCAAATATGATTATAATGAAAACATTAAAAACAAAATTGTTGATGCACAACGAAAAATTTAATAAAGGCAATTTATGAGTAATCAGAGGAAAAAATATTTTGTCGAAACCTGTTTCAGCTCTTGATTTGTAGATTAAGTTGACTTTTTTTTATATATATAGAGTTAAGTATTTTTGTAATTCAAACTTCCTCAATGCAATAAAGGCATACAGATGGCTGAGTTTTCATGACATCCGCTAGATTTGTAGAAATTGTGACAAAACCAGATTTGTTCCAAACTCCCTTCTCAGTGACAAAAACCGAATGTTCCAAACTCCCTTCTCAGGAACAAACTAGGACAACAATATAATTTGCTACTGGAAGAGTAGTTGTTTGAAAATGCCTTGTGCACGATTTCATTTTAGTTTTTAATTCAGTTAGGATAGGTGTTGGTATGCTGTCTTTTCTGCAAAGTTCAATGAACTAAAGTGAGAATCATAGAACTTAAGACCTTCTGTAAACAAAAGCACGTGTACCCTAACAGCGTTGCAAACTTATGAAAAAAAAATATTCCACATAGCCTACAAGGTGTAAAAACATTCCATTTGTCAACAGATGCGGAATAAGCAGTGTATCACTGAGTGATGACCTGTTGAAAGTTATTGAATGTATGTTAAAAAAAAAAGTTAAAAAAACGTACATCTTGCCTGGTGGCCAATTTTCAGACTCATCACCGAAGTTCGCTGGCTTGAATCCCGGCATGGGTGTTATTTGTGAGTATCCCTTCATCAATTTCATCTGACGATGACTCATTCTCGTCATCGGGATTAGCAAAAAGTGGAAGAAAAGCAACGCTAAATTTAAAAAAATCAAATACAAAATTTACATCTTATCCCCCAGGAGTAAGACGGTTCCGTACCAAAGGATTAATTTTCTCTTATATTTTACTAAAAAAAACCTTGCTAGAAGAATGTGACACATTGAGATGAATTACGTTTTGAAACCGGGGTTTCTTCATTAAATTTATTTGATGTTGGAAAGTGTTATGATTTATTATTATAGATAATGAAAGTAAGCTAATACATATGATTTGATTGACTAAATTAATAATTATGCAGCAAAGACACCAAGGGAAACTAAAACGGCAACTTAGAGAAGCATAAAAGTGGGGAAAGAAGACTGTAGAATACAGAAATATTTTGAGGCAGTCACATTTTATTGTACGCTACATATAAAATAAAATGCATATTTGGGGGTGAATTTTTAAATATTGTCACATTTTTCTTCTCTCTTGTTGTGAGGTGTTCATTTCAAATCAACCTCCCTCACCCCACGGCCTGCCCTCCTTCACCCACAAAAGTATTCTGGAGTGTGAGGATGTCACCATCCGGATGGTGAACACCTCTGTATTATAGATCGACTCCTGCATCCCACCCCCTTCCCCATCCCCGGAGGATCGTCACTGACAATGTGAAATCACACTACCATATGCCGACAATCGACATACCACTTCCGTTTCTGTACTTGACTTAAGTGAGAAGTATTGTGGTTGGCAACAGCCTAATAACGGATTTCTTCCGCATCATGTAGTCCGTTCTATGAAAGTACGCTAATGGAAGAAAAACGTGTAAATTACATTGGATTATACATTTTGAAATATATTTTCATTAAAGGTCTATGTTTATAATAATAATAATACGTGATTATTGTATAAATTACAATCGATCACGTGAACAGCAAGAAAATAGCGCCAGTTTCGAACATGGCGACTTCCATGCATGGAAGGTCTTCCGTGTTTTTAGAGTAGTATTTCGGAAATACAGCCGTTTGAAAAGTGGCAGGAAGCAGGTTTATGTGACATTGTGTCGGTGCTATCCTGAGCAAGCAGTGAAGTTGGTGTCCAAGTGTAATTGTGTGTCTGAGTCTTTGTGTTTTCGGTGTGGTGAAAGAAAGGAAAACAACCGGTCAAGTTGTGAGTCCCGCGAAAAGAACATGTTGTTGCTCGTATAAACAAGTACACCGATTTTCAGATAAACGCAATACAATGCGAGGTGCTTTCGTATTCTTTCAAAGAGCTCCTGTCCACTGTGGAGAAGATGTTGATAGTGATGATTGATGACGATCTCCCCAATTTTAGCAGTTGACGTTGAATCGCATCTTGTGCCACGTTGAGTTCCTTTTTGGGAAGCAAATTTGACAGACCGTACTCTGACAGGATGATGTCTAGCGCCGAAAATGCCTCAAGTTCAAAAAGGAAGTACTGAATCAAGGTAAGAAAATACATTACTTGCATGAGACGTGCGTAAATAATGTGCTTATTATCGTCTTCTTGTTTTCTACTGCACGAGAAACCGAGAGAAAGATAAACAATCTCTTTTTATTCCCCGGCTTATCTTTGTTTAGCTAAAACTGGCGGTATATTTGTTGCACCAAGGAGAAAACAATACTCCACATGTCAACAATGTTGGGCAATGATTTGGTGGAAATAAAACCAAAAGGCTTGAATTACTGAAACAAATCAATATCTATATATCTATCTCTATCTCTCTCTCTCTCTCTCTCTCTCTCTCTCTCTCTCTTTTGTATAACTTTGGTGCTGTCATACTGAGAGAGGGGGGGAAGGGGGATCTGTTAACCCAGTGTCAGATAAATTGAACTTTTGGCGTAGAAAAATATGTTCATTCTTGAACAAGAACACGTATTTAATAACTTGTAGAAAATTTATTATACTTCAATGTGAAGATTATCAGTTAAAATAAGAATATGTTTTTCCATGTAACGTAAAATTAAAGGTTGCGAGTGAGCAGAATATGATGTCCGCACCATTCACGAACAGCTGGCACGGAGTGATACGTTACTCAAAGTGAGACGGTTGTTTACAGAAGGTCGGAAGGTTCGTGATTCTTACTTTAAAAGCTTTTGTCTTCAGCCGGTTGATCAACCCTACCTTTGCAACATTCGTTATCTTGTCCTGCCGCTGCGTGCGTTGAAACTTTGGTCTTGGGACTGGTGGAACGGGTGGACGGGAGCTGTTCCCTCGGAAGCTATTTTGCAGCATTTAGCCACGACATTTAGCAGACGCTTAGACTGTAGAAGATTTTTCCAGTTCGTTATGAATGTCAGATGCAAAAGTATCACTATGATGCAATTAAACTTTAGCACTTAGCGAATTTGTTTTCCTTTGAGTTTTTGCTATGTCTCTCGCAGGGAACAGCTAGAGAGTTCAGCTTCCTTGGGGGTGGGACCCATGAGGATCGTTGACCTTCGCCCGTGGTCGGAAATACTCTGGAACGAACGATGAGGGTAGGTGAAGTAAACAAACGTCCAGTCATGGTGAAAGTTTGTCTTCGGCGTCACTTTTGGAAATGTTGATTTCGGGGAAAAGAAGTGTCCTTATGATGTTAACATAGATAATTTAAATAGCTCCAAAGGACGATAAGTATACCGCGTTTGTTACAACCTGTCCCGGTTCCCGCGCTAGTTGCTCCCTGGCTTTTCTCGGTGCTGGGGAAAGTCAAAGCCAGGCAGCCAATTAAAATACGCAACGTCGCAACAGCGTCTACGTAAGCGCTTCTCTTCTGGCTTCCATTCGCTCCTCGCTGCCCAGCAGACGATTTTTTCCTCGTTTCTCATTGGCACCGAAACTGTCGAGCGCTCCCTAGCGCGGGAAAGGGGACAGGTTGTAACAAACGCGGTATAGGAGGGAACAAGCCTGTTCCCTTTGTTCCATGGAGGGACTGTCACTGCCTAAAGTTAACATCTTTGAAACAGTATCAACTTCACCTAACTTGTCAGAGTTTCAGCATAATACTCTGGACGTTATTACTGAGGAGACAGGGTATCGCCCTCAATATTCAGACATGGGGGAGACGTACGTTTCACAACTATGTGACTTGAAAACAGTTTAGCAGGCATACTGCATTATCTACTTATAAATGTTTGAGTTCATCATTTTCAGATTGTTACAAAATATGAAAAAAGAACAATTAATATAAATCAGACTATAGAAGAACAAAGAAAATATGACACATTGTTGTTGGTTGGTTGATTGATTGATTTGGTGTTTTAAGGCCACTTTATGCACAGTAAGGCTAATTGGGACTACCTACAGTTTAAAGTGGGATCCGAACAACTATGTGCCTCCGCCAGGTATCGAACTCGGGATCCCTTGATTACAAGGCGACGACGCTACCACTGCACCATCAGGGAGGCCCACATTGTTGTTGGTGAATGTATGTGCAGTTGTACGAATGTAATATGTACATTAATGATTGCCGTAAGGACAAATAATATTGTAACTGAATTGAGACAGAAGTTTAATTATTAAATATAGTAGAATGAAGAATATCTACCTACAGCAATTCCCAAATAGATGAACAACTTATTACATGTATGTTTAGATACTGTTATTTCTTCGTAGCTATTTGAAAGAGTTTATTTGGAACAAACTTGTGTTTCTAAAAGGAATATTACATAAATTATTCTTATGGAATATGTAGAGTTATTCTTGGTAAACTTAAAAATTTCAATAGTGTGTGGCGCAATGACTCACAATCTTCAAAATAGTTGTTACAACTGAAAAAAAAAATTAAGGTAAGGTGGCCACCATGATAACTTTGAAATTTCTTCAAGTTGGCCCATGTTAAAAGTTTCCTAAATAGTTCAGAATAATGACATTAAAATATATAAAAATTTAGTAATAATAATAGGAATATTATTACTAACCATAATAGTGATTAAAATTACTGATAGAATAACAAAAATAATTTCAGTTAACTCAAGAATGTTGAGTGGATTTTCCAACAAATTTCAAGGAAAAATGAGCTGCTTGCTGGAAACATATTTGTTGATATGATCATAGATAAGCAGTGTTCGTCAAACAAATTAACATTCTCCAACCATATCTCTGTGCAAAATTTCCAAGGGAATTTTTTATATCTAGTAATTGTAGTATAATCATCATAGAAAGCACGGATATTCTTCAAAAGGTAGTATAAGTTACGCAGAATATATATATAGTACTAAGGATGGGGCGATATGAAATTTTGGCTGATACTGATAAAATTTACCAATACCGATATTTTACTTAATGCGATATAAAATTCCAAATGGTCCTTGAAGACATGGAATAGTTCATTGACCTCCTCAATAAATGTGCATTTAGAGGTGTCTGCAGCAGAAAAGACGCATACTTTGGACAGACATTTACTATTTGAAAAAGTAGGGCATGGAGGTTATCCATAAAAATTATAACATGGTAGAATTTTGCACTAAACTGTAAGATATTTATAGATATATCAGATTGGTAAATTTACCAATATGCCTATATCAGCCAATACGAATAGAGTACCGCCTCACCGATGGAGCAGTGGTAGCGTCGTCACCTTGTAATCAAGGGGTCCTGGGTTCCATACCTGGTGGAGGCACATAGTTGTTTGGATCCCACTTTAAACTAGGTCCAGTCCCGATTACCTTTACTGTGCACAAAGTGAACTTAAAAACACCAACTCAATCAAACCAATAAAGTACAGATTAATCTGCCCCATCCCAAATATGTACCCTAACTTAAATCAATTGGCAGCAAATAAATTGTTTCATTATTAGGAAGGGGGAGATTATTGGCTGTCTCCTACACAAAGTATAAATGTGATGGACAATAAAGGGTGCCACTCCAGAATGCAAAGTTAAAACTCGGGCTGTGCGATATCGATATCGAAAATATAGATGATATTCACGATACCAAAAATACAGATATCAACAATCACCCTAATACCGACACACAAATCTTTCATTTTGAAGTTTCAATTGAAGTGTTATCTAAGAAAATCAGAAAATAGTGTTGTTCTTTGGTGGAAGTGAAAATGGAAGTCCCATAGTGTGGAGTCTGTAATTCTTGACCACGCTAATTGAGGATCTGAAAATAAGCGAGCTAGAATGGTGTTGTTGCATTCTTTACATGAAAGTTTATTCAAGTACAAGGGGGTTTATGTTGACAAGTATAGCGCTCGCCGCAGGAGCGCAACTTGGGAGGTGAATGATGAGAGATTACCTCTGATTAACATGGAAAGAAATACGTGCAGCAACCAATAAAAAAAAGTTAGGTTCCCTCTTTATAGAACTTGCTGGTTACCTTATCCCTTGTGTGCCCAAATACAGGGATGGTATCTACACGATACGAGACAGCACTTGGCAAAGACTCTGTCCCTAGTTGTAAATGAGTGTTGACTCGTTCTTGGTCTCGCCTCCATTTAATATATAACAACGTATACAGCGTTTGCGAGCCCAAACTATTTTGTAATAACATTTTTCTGTTTGATGCATAGTTTCGACGCTACAAGCAGTGACAGCTCGAGAAGAGGGCAGAGGTGAACGTCTCCCATTGGTCCTCCCCCAGCAAAAACGAAAAACTAGATAAATAAATTTTTCTTAGCATAGATATGGACTGTTGAATGGTGTTTAGAAGTTTTATAAATGTAATCCCTCCCCCCCCCCAAAAAAAACATTCCTTAAACTTATTATTCTCACTTCGCCACTCTCTATGAACGCTTAAAAAACACAACCGCACCCTGACAATTCGGTGTGCATCCAAGCAATATAGCTTTACAGGGTCACTATGGATTCACACAATTTCTAAACAAAATATATACTTACCTACAATTACTCAGGTGGACATCTGTTTGCTATGGCTGAAGAAGTTTGAACCTATAGGATTGTGATGATGGTAAAACAGAGCAGGGGCAAATGTGAATCCGATACTGTTTTGTTTGTTTTATACTTATTTCTCTTGTATACAGTTATTACAAGCATAAAAACAGTTTTTCGTTGTGACATTTCAGGAGAACACATGCTCCCTTCATAACACATTTATTTTCAGTTTGATTGAACTAGACCTCGGATTTTTAGGTCCTTAAAAGAGTGCTTTTAGGTCCCTAAAATAGGTTATAAAAAATCTTAAATTAGACTGAAAAAAAGCTGGAAGTAGGCTCCAAAAAAATATAAAATGGTTCAAAATTCATGATAAATCCTGATTAGGTGCAACCGTTAAAAATAAAAATTTCAATTTTTGGATACATTGGAATCACACAGACCCTTTATATTGTTTATATATATTTGTGTGTGTGGTGAGAGGCAGTAATACGTAAGGTTGAAAGAGAGAAAATATATGCTTGTACCATTGAATTTTTTAAAATTTTGCCTTGAAAACCAGTATATATAGTTGAATTTTATCATGGTCCTAGAGTGACCACCCTGAATACATAAATTTTTTTCATGTCATCCACAGTCAAACTTCGCTTTTTTCCTGTGATTATCATCTTACGTATTTAACATGATCTTTCAACAAAAACAGTCAGTGGTGCAAATTTGAATGTTGAAACGTTACTTTCCAAGGCACGAATGCCACAAAGCTCAGAACGATCGTGCAGGTAACAGTGGCGCCAGACTTTTTTTGTTTAGAGCAGGGGTTTCCAAACTTTTTTTTGTTTCATGGCACCCTTAGTGTTTCAAAATCTTTCCGCGGCGCCAAAGTCAGAATGTAGGCTTGTGTAACGCTGGCATCGCTCAGTTAGTGTGATTAGGTTGCTTGCCTGAAGTTAAAAATTAAACACACATTTGGAATTCAGAAATATTCTGTGTGTAAAAGTACTAAATAAGCATGTATTTCGAACAATCATATCATTGATTGAATAGAATATATTGGAACATTTTGCGGTGCACCTGTAAGCCACGGGTGCCATGGCCCACACTTTGGGAACCACTGGTTTAGAGCTTTCAAAAACATCATGGACTTGGAGGAAGAGAAATTGACAGAAAGTTTGTTTCAAACACGTTAATCATTGAGTTTTTCAGTACCAAAGCAAGAAAATGCCTGTGTGTGATACAAAAATTCTTAAAAACCTTAAAAAATACATGAAAACCTAAAAAAGGTTTCATTTAGGCACATAGACCTAAAATATGAGGTCTAGTTATAACAATGGTTAAAAAATTTTAACAAAAAAGAATCAGTTATACAATGGATGTTGTCAATGTTACATTATTGTAATATAACATCTTCACTGTGAAATAAGCAGTCTGTTTTATTATTATTTCAGATAAAAAAAAATGTGATCACCTTTTTTAAAAAAATTATGAATCCCAAATATCATCACCAGGCAATTTAAAACCATCATTGCCTTCACAGAAATTCTTGATGTTTTCAGTTACATTAAATCTTAAATATGGTGCCCTACTCTACTTGTGAAAAAGAAAACTCCATAGTGGGTCTATGTTACCATTTCCATTGATGTAAGGGAAAACATCAAGAATCTCTGTGAAAGCAATGATTCTGAATTGCCTGATATTTGGGATTCATAATTTTAAAAAAAGTGATTAATTTTTTTTTTATCTGAATGCTTATTTCACAGTTAGGTTGCTATATTACAACAATGTAACATTGAGGACATCCAATTGTATAATTGATTTTTTTTTGTGAAAAAAAAATTAACCATTGTTATAACTATCTTTAATCAAACTAAAAATAAATGTCTGATGATGGGAGAACATGTGTTCTCCTGAAACGTTACAATGAAAAACTGTGTTTTTATGCTTGTAATAACCGTAGACTACAAGAGAAATAATTCTACAATATAGGAGTGTGCGGGATCGGAAAAAATTTCCCGGCCCGATCCAGACTTTGGGAAATAACTTCCAAACTTTTCAGGATCCCGAGCAGTCAGAAAATACCGAATGGTAATTTTAAAAAGTCGTTAATTCTCTACATTTTCTGCATTGTAAGTGTCTGGAACTTAGTTTTTTATTCCAGAAATGCAAAAACAATAACTTAAGGTGAAAATGACGTGTAGAATTCGAGATTTCCAGAGCTTTGGGAAAGTTCAAACATTTCCCTTTCCCAAAAATTTCCAGACTTTGTCGGGAAATTGCAAATTTCTCCAATCCAGACCCAAAAAATTCTGTTCCGCACACCCCTACTTGCGTACACACAAGAAAATTTGTTTTATACTGTTTGCTGTTACTAAGTACCATCAAATGCAACAGAATGCATGTACAGAGCAGTATGTACAGACAAATTTAAGAACATCGATATCAACGTCGATAATACTGATGATCTTAACAATATCGAGGCTTCGATATTTTGAAAATATTGTCATCAATATCAATATATCGAAATAGTTTAGCACTGAAATAATATTTTATATACTACTTTTGACAACAAAATACATTCAGTTTTAGACAGAAATTCATTCACCATAAATGTGTGATCCTAACAATACTCCTGTGAACTGAATCTTCATTCTCCTTTCCAAGGTTAAAGAATAAAAATTGCATTTCCATGTCCTTATGTTTGTTTATTTTTATTACACATTTTAAAAAAACGTCCTTTAGGCTTTCACAGCATACATTCTTTGAGGGTACAATGACATCATTCTACGTTGCTTCCTGGTTCTCGCATTGACCTCGTTCTTATGGAGTTTAAGACGAATAGCTCTGGTCTTCTTTGGTCTCAAATCAAGAGGCTTGTACTTCTTATTCTGAAAAAAAAAATGAATGCAATCTCATTATTTAACATCCTGGTTCTTTTAACTTTTCTTGACCCCGGTTCAAAAAAGAAATGTCGAATCTCAACATGGCCATGAAAATGCTCTGAAGGCATTTAGATGTTAGACTAATTTTAGTATATGGGGGAATATATAAAATTACTGTAATTTCAGTATATGGTGGAATATACCAGGTGGTCCAAAAGTGCCGAAATGGTCACATATCGTGAGAAATACACATCGAATCGGAAAACGAAAAAATTCATGTTTAATAAGTAGGGGCATGCATATTTCGTTTTTGACGAAAAAACGAAATTTGAAAAAACACATTGTAGTGTTAATTTTTCATGTTTTTGAAAGGTGTGAGGTGCATTTTGTGACCATATTTTGTCACGAAATGAACTGCAAAAAGCGAAATTAAGGGTTTATTCACCGCCGTGACACCTTCCGAGCTCTAAATTATCCTGAGAGTTATACAATTCCCGGAAAATTGATTAATTCTGCTGTTAATATTGGAGAAGCAAAAATGGACTCCTTTACACAGAAATAAACTTAATACTCTGATAACTACATAAATGTGCTATTAGAAGTGAAATGTTAATTCTGTGGAATAAGTGTATTTTAATATCAAATATAGGATTATTTTCACAATTTTAAAACCAATGTGTCTTTTTATATACCACTTTTCATCCATTTTTTCACCGCTATAACACCGATATTTTACTTTATTTACCGCTTTTCAACCCGAAATTGACTCAGTTTTTGTACCGAAATTTTGCCTTTTTATTTACCAAAAATATGTGCCTCTATTATTAAGTGAAAGAAAGCTATTCAATGACATCACACTTGATTCCCCACCCTGCCCCTTGGGGTGGGGCAGGGGGCAACTGTGCAATTTTAAATGGAAACCCCATTTTGTATTGTAGAAACAGAAAGAGGACTTCAATCCAAGTCCAATGAGCTATCAACCATCCTCCTAGCTCAATTAGGACCGGAGATATGGCATGGCGATTTTAAATTTTCGAAAAAAGAAGAAAAAAATACAGTCAACTCTCGATTCTACGACCCCGGGTATAACGACCCTTTTCCCGGGAACCGTGACAAATTTAGAAAAAAGTTGAAAAATTTGGAAAAAAGTTGACAAATTGAAGGAAATCGGCTGAAAAAAGTGTTTTTTCCCCCCACTCATTCCCTTCACGAGCACTCTCCCACTCACAATTGGGTCTGAACTAAAAATAGACACCACCACAACATGCTTGAGTGATATTCAATAGCACTTGACCTCTGCCCTCCCCTACCTCAAGCTCACCAATGTTACCCCGCACCAGACAGCCGCTACCAAACGACCTTGACTTGTTTCCTTGTCCTAAGAGCTGCTGAAAACTCGCAGATGAGGACGGGGGGAAGCAGCCCGAAATGACTGCTGGACTTGCAGTCTTTGCCAATGTGTATGGCAGGTCAAGCTCTTTCATCGATAAACACACCACCTTGAGAGATAAGATCGCAGGAATGTTCCAAAATACAGATGTGGGGCGCCTGGAAGTCTGGCCCATCTGTCCAGCTCTGACCTAGATTTCAGTAGGTTCCAGTGACTGAGCAACTCTCGGCCTTGTAGCCGACAACTTCCGGTAACTCGCTTTCATTCAAAACGTGTTCTTTGTTCCCTGCAACACTTCATAAAAAAGCTAAACTGTTAGAGATAATCAAAGCCACATAGGCGAACTAAAGATCATCAACCCGCTTAATGCGTTGTCATCCAGGTTTCCACAAAAGTTTACTTTGATGTTACGTGCATCATAACTCCCGTTTCCCACTTCATATGTTTTCCTAATTGTGTCGTAATATCTGCCAAAAAAGTGTTCCATTGGCTGACTTCCTCCTTTTTTCCTGTACGCAAGGGGGGGGGGTCGATTTTGCTCGTGTGTGCACACGGGCTGATTACAGGCTAGGGTGGAAGTGGACCCACCCCTCTTCCTTTCCTTTGTCGTCTAAAATGGGGTAACCAGTTCTGGATATATTCTTCAAAACTAACAAAAACCGTAAAAAAAAATTTTTAAAAATTACCACCCCTCTTTTTCCCAGCTTATTCTCCGCCACTGGTGTCCACGGCAATGTTGATAATTGCAGAATTCAGGTCTTATTTTTATGCTGTTGTCTGCATAGGCAATATTACCCCTATTATTGTCTGTTGCATGGTGAAACCTAAAGCACAGTCTTGTTTTTTTCACTCTCCCTGCCTTCGCTCTCTTTCCCTTTCTGTTGACGTTGCAGACTGACACCAGTATAATCCTACCTCAGAAGTTGTGTTGTGCCCGTGTGTTCAAGATTGTGGCTTAATATGGCACCACAAAAGTTTACATTACAACAAAGGATTTATCTTGTCAAGTGTTACTTCGGAAAGAGGAATTATGGAGAAGTGCGACGATATTTTGCAACAAAATTTCCTGGTGTTCCCGTTCCACATAGCACCACTATATTAAACCTCGTAAAAAAGTTTATAGAGTAACAGGGTCAGTTCTGAATAAAAGTGGAAAGTTATATAATAACATACCTTGTAAAACTTCCTAAGGTTCTCCTTCTGCTTCTGGTGCATAACAATGTACACACGTGCTATGGCTTTCCTCACAACTCGGCTGGGAAAAAAAATAATAGCTGCAGTTACACAGTGATCTTGTGTATGTTGCTTTACATAAAATCCTGATTGAAATGTATTTTTGAAACCAAAGATTATTCCAATGAAGAGTGGAATGTGGGACTTTACTGGGGTTGGTGGCTTTTTCTTCTGTGTCCTTCACTGCCAAGAAAGACTACTTTTGTCAGAAAAAAAAGCTGTTAGCATTGGAGCAAAAGCATTTCCCCAAGTAAAGGCACTAACGGTAACAATTCATATTCTGTAGTTCACAATGGCATCAGTTTTTTCTTGGAAGTACGGTAGGTGAAACTTCTTTTGCTTATGTCTTTAAACCTGGTAAATTGCAACAAATTTTCGAGCAAAGACTCCTCTTGTACACAGATGCTAATTTTACGTTACTGTTATGAATTTTATTCAGGTTTGCATGAAAATTCTTATCACCTTGCAATAATATATTAGATTCTTATATTTTTGGCAATTGTATTATTTGGCTCATAATGAACAGAATCCCTAATGGTGGCCATGTGTTTTTTCATAATTAAAGAATATACTTACATACAAACAAATTAACAGTTTGGTTAACAACATTTAGAAAAGTTATTCCTCATTTTAGCTTTCAACAAAACTTGTGCTGTTACAAAAAAAAAGTGACTGTAAAAGACTATGACACTTGGGGAAAAACCATTCATTCAAAAAAGCTGGCATTTTTGTAACTACAGCTTGTGTCTAGTTATGAATTCCATGTTGAAAGTTGAATTTTCAATTTAGATAAGTGTGTTTTTACAGTAGAGATAAATGAAAGCTGTGAAACAAGAAAAATGCAGCCAAGTAATGTATTTTCATTGATTTGAAACACTTTGGACAAAAAAGCCGAAAAAAGCCCAACCATAAAATCCGTGCAAAACTCTTTTTTCCTGACCACTTCCAACTAACTTTCATTGAAGAAGTCACAGTAAAAATAAACACATCAACACAATATTTCTCAACAACCGATTGGTTTTCAAAACACCTCATATTTTTCATGTTCTTGTGTAATCTCATCAGGGTTCCATAAATTCCTAGTAAGTACAGTCAACAAATACAATGCATGCATACTTTTAAAAAAACTAAATTCTAAACAGCAAGAATTACCAAATTTCCACGGTGGCAGAAGTGGGCTCAGTTATTCAAATTTATTTATTGCTGTTTAAGATTCATTTCTATTTGATTCATATAATGAAGGAGAACATATTAAAGAAAACAATTTCAAAATGTAAATAGGGTGTTCTCCTTGTAGCCAACTATACATAGGTCTATGTACTGCTACCCATACAAGCATATCTGCAGCTTGCAGACAATTTTAACTGCGTGAGAAAATGAACTTGACAAATCATGTGAAAAACAAGAGGAACACAATCAATTTCTCTCTGTCCATGCGATGATTTTTTGGAACGAATTCACCAATGTATACAAGGTTAAACTGTCACATCCTTTTCTTAAACAGCTTGTAGGACTAATAAATCAAATGACAAATCCTCACAGAAAGCTAGAATCCACAAATGTATTTAAAAACTTTTTAAGGTACTAAATTTTGAAACTTACATTTTTGACAACTTTGATGCTGCTCCTCCTGTGACTTTTGCCACCCTCAGGTTGAGAAGCTCTGTTTTGAGCTCCTCGAGCTGTTTCAACAGCTCTTTCTTGTCCTTCGTACGAAGTTCCGAGCACTTTACTTTCACCTAAATCAGAAAAAAAATATGAATATATTTTATCATGCTAACTACTGCATGTAAATTTCAAAATATATTTTCTCAAACCAAACGAAGACACATGAAAGTTCAAGACATCAGAAAATGGGCAAAATCGATTGTCAGATATTTTACGCTATTCAATTTTGAACATTGAAAACATAGAACACTTGGTCAAAAGGAATTTCAAACAACCATTTATCCAAGAATATTGTAAAATTACAATTCTTGTAAGGACCCAGCAAGAAAAATATGTAGCAAATTTGAAGAAAACCTGAGATGATGGGTATGATTTGTCACATGCTATGATAGGCACAATATACTTGTGCCACTTCATTGGTTTAATGCATATTCTGATGACAAAATTTGTCTTAGTGCACATTATTGCACAAACACTCTTTGGTGTTAAAGCATATGGGATGATCTGGGTACCCTTGACCCTCTGTACCACCACTAAAAAGTGAAGAAGTCTGCAGGTTATGTTGTTTATGAAGATTTTCTCTTTTTAGTTCACAGAGAAGTATTGGTGAAGTAAAGTATCTCTGTTACCTTAGTATGAAGAAGCACTGCCCAAAGGCTTCATGCAAGTGAATATAGCACCTAACAGCACAATCCACAACCATGACAGATGGGACATTACCTACTGCTTCATATAACAAAATATTAACAGGAAAATCCATTAAACTTACAATATGGTCATTCCATGCCAAATCATCACACAAATACAAAGTTTTCAACCTGACCATCTCATATTTTCATGGAATTTGGTAGGATGGTAGAAGACAAAGTAACTTACAAATGTAAAATTTTAGCCTTCAGTGATACATGGTGTTCATACAGCAGGGTTGCCAACTTCATAATAAATGTCAAATTTATGCTTACAAGTTCAACAAAAAAATTCATAATTTTTCTTCTAATTATGGTATAACTTTCATCTTAGACTTGTTTTGAAGCTAATGAAGCATAGTTTTCATAAAAAATAGTTTCATATGAAAAACAGAAATTTTCACACCTTACAGTCTAGTAAAGTAATGTTGCATTGGGAACTAATTGGAACAGAAATGAAACCAACTGCTTGACATTTTTTATGAAGTTGGCATTCCTGCTGTACGAACACCATGTATCACTGACGGCTAAAATTTTACACATTTAAATTACTTCGTGTCCTCTACCATCCTACCAAATTCCATGAAAATCTGAGATTGTCTGGTTGGGAGCTGTGATGATTTGGCATGGAATGATCCAATACATATTAATTAGTTTACATTAAAATAGAAGTGAAATGTCATTAGGAGTATTAGATTTACTGGTGTTTGTAAATTTACATTGCTAAGTCAGGAGTGCTAAGTTTAGTGGTGTTATCACTTGCATGTTTTTTCGCTATTTGAGTGTGCATACAACCAGTTTCTATGAATAAAAAAAACATTCCAAGTACTCCGAGATAGGAGAGAAAGTCTTTTACTTATGCAGGTCAAACTTTGGGGCCCGTTCCGAAAGTTGCATTAAACAAGTTATGGTCATAACTGACAGTCCCATAGGTGATCTCGTGAAATCATGTTCGTTATGCTGTCCCAAAAGTCACTTTCAGTGTGTTTCGTGCAAAAATGAGATTCACCAAACCCACAGACCAGGAGGCCAGTTTCTTCGGTATGAACTGTCTGCTGCTTGCAGATAACGTGCGTGCATGGCTTCAAACTTCACTAGTTCGAAAAATGTATTGTAATTTTAACAGAGCAATACGAAACAACATGCACAAGATGAGTGTGCCTTAACTTTTCTAACATTGTGATAAAAATGAGTAACAATGCCCACAGTGGAGTTTATGTCTGCCAGAAGGACATGCCTTCCGCAGGATGAAATAAGGAAACTTTCTCTAAACAAAACACTGTGCCTGCGCTTTCGTCTAGAGCATCCTCCATAAGTCTGTAAAATAACTGGTTTCACAAGCCCAGTTATCTTCGTTGAATTTGATCATTTCTTTAACACTTTCGGAACACACCCTTGGAAACACAATATTAAATAAATCATATAAATCTATCACTTAAAACTTAATTCTTGAGAAGGTACAGTCAGTCAAGGGTTCCACGACGTCTTACAAGCTAGTCACAAGATTTTGTAACAGTTTGATATAGGGAAAAGGCATTTCTTCAATTTTACAGGAGAAACTACTTACGGAAATGAGTTTCTGTGGCATTTTCAAAATTCATGGAGGTATTTTCTTTCATCGCTAAATCTATTGGACCAGGAATTCATGTATTTTCAAAGAGAAATATATCTCCGACGCACAATTGCTGTTCTTCCTCTACGTGGACCAGATGGTCCGTACATTTGATGACATAACTCCCTGTCAGTTTTTCCAACCACGCCGTTGTTTTGCAAGAAGTGAAGGTGCTTTTTTTTAAAGCTGTATCGCATGGTTTTACGAACAAAATTTAACTATGCATGCCTAACCTAACCTTGCCGGAAATTATTCATGGGGCTATGCATCAATGGTTTTCGGGGCTATCCGTGAATGGTTTGTGGGGCTATTCCAGTAATTTTCGGTTACGACGGTTGGAAACACTGCATACCCACATGATCCACAATGCGTCAAGCTATGCCCACCATACTGAGTCTTACGGAAGCGAAAAAAGGAAGAACAATAAATACTCGTAATGTGAAAAATTAAAATTATTTCAATGAAAAAAGCAAAATCCCACCTTAAAGATTGTTTCACAATGCATAATAGGTAAGTACCAATGTCAAACAAGATGAAATGAACGAGTGAAAGGTGTTTTCCCCATACCAAACTATATACCCTATATTAAAATTGCACACACTTACTGGCATTAACTGAACGAAAGAAATTCTCATATTTAAATCAACATGTATGTGGTATTTTCGTTGCTGGATGCTTGGTGCTATCTTTCAAAACTGTATTATTTCAGCAAGATTACCCCTGCCGCACTGCACTGTTGAATTCAAATAGAATATGTTCCATTCTGAACCACCAAACCCTCAGACATGGATTATTTTATAAAGGGGTGCTTATGAGATGAAGTTTCATTTGTAGCATTACTGTTTGGATTCTTGCAATTGCCTCATTTCCAACATTTACGGACAGGATGAAATATTACGACTTACTGCAAAGATTAGAATTTGCATGCCAAATACTTAGGCGTTTACGGACACACACTGAAATGTTCAACAGTACATATTCAATTAAAGGGAACTCAAATCAGTTGGAGTTAATTCTTTCTATTTTCAAAAATTCAAGTACTTTCTACATTTTATCACGGCATTTATTGAAGTTGTTAACACGCTTTCTTTAACCGACGAACCATATCACAGTTCCAAATAGTTAAAACGTTAAATTTTCCTCATATAAA
The DNA here is from genome assembly GCF_977018435.1 of Lepisma saccharinum. Classification (NCBI taxonomy): domain Eukaryota; kingdom Metazoa; phylum Arthropoda; class Insecta; order Zygentoma; family Lepismatidae; genus Lepisma; species Lepisma saccharinum. The sequence goes on from NC_139229.1 coordinate 131,064,877, forward strand.
TGCATTCACATGTTAATAGGAATAGGATGTTGTGAATAATAGAAAGTCTCAACAATGTTTGAATATTTCAATGAATATGTGGCCTAGAAATTTCATTTTCTGTATATGATAATATTGTGTATTATTAATGTGGCAAACATTCCTTGGGTGCTGTAGATATGTTTAGATTCATAAAATTTAATAAATACACACTCACCATATTGTCTTTAGCGAACTACAACCCACCCGGAAACGGAAGAAACTGTTGCCAGACCATGTACTGAAAATTCACCCTGCTGCGGAGGGGCGTGCGGAAACCAGAACACGAAGAAGCACTTGCGAAAATTATTATGTCAGAAAGAACACTTTTTCCTTAAAACAAAAATATACATAACTTGATCATACAGCTCACATAAATGGAAGAGTTCATCTTTGTTTTAAGAAATACATTTGTTTATCAATTTCAGTGATTTTTGAAGAAAGGAAATACTTGTTGGTTCTTAGTTTTCGTTAGTGTTTTGTCAATAAGAAATAGATAGGAGTGTCAGTGGTGTTTTCATGAAATCGTGTTCGTTGTGTATCTCAATATTTGACTAATTTGTCGCTGTTTTCCACTGGAATATTCAAAGATGGCAAAGAATACTTCAAGTTCAGCATTTCGAAAAATTGATGTTGACCAGTACAATGAAGATAATTATCGAGAAGATGATCAAGGAGAACTCCAGTCACCTCCTGTTGGACCTGACGAAACAGAAGTTAATGCTTTGCTCAATCAATATCCTTTTACATTAAAAACCGTTTACCTGATATATTAAATGAACGTAAAATTAAGACATAAGTTCTGCAGTAAGGTAAGAACTGTTAAATGTACTATTAATATTATTTACCAGAAAAATTGTGATGTGCAAGGCCGCCCGCAGGATTTTTTCTTCATCTTTCCCTAAAGGGTAAATTTCTCGTATCGGACAAACAGCTGAAATTTCCTACTTCTTTTGATTTCAATATTCGTACTTACGTATTCTGCATTGACAAAACATTGCTGAAGGTGGCATTTCGCTAATTTCACCGAAAATAGCTATATTTGCGACATATCGAGTAAGTCTTCTTGGTTGTTTCTTCCCTTCCGTAACACGCGAAATGGCCGTCACAGTTTCACCACCGTAGTTAATATGGGTAAAATTTTGGTAACAGTTTCATACATCGGAGACACATTTCTTCAATTTTACACAAGAAACTACTTACGGAAATGAATTTCTCCAAGGTTTACAACCTTCGTCGATATATATTCTTCCTAACACTTCAACGTACAATGCAGCAGAACAATAAATAATCACTTTTCATGTATTAATATTGCGCATTTTGCGAAAATCGACAACATCATGCCGTTGGTTCCAAGATGTACCTGCAGATGGCTCTAGCGTCGGAAGTCACGCGATCTCGTTAGTGGAATCAGGGTTTCCAAACGCATGATATTTTTCGAGTAACGCGCGGTTTTTTGTCGAGAAAGGAAAATGGTTTTTCGATGAATTTAGGGGTGAAATAGGTGCTAATGGAACCTAACCTAACCTCGTGTGAATGGTTCGTGGGGCTACCCGTGGATGGTTTTTGGGGCTAACGTCAATGGTTTGTGGGGCCAACGAACAATGTTTCATCAAAACGTACAATTTCCAGACGTGATCCCCGGTTTTTTACAACTTTCATGCAAGCGTGACCATTAGCAAAGCAAGCGATATCGCACCGTGACGTGCTTTCCGTAGCATTAAGGAAAATGGTTTATTTTAGCAGAAAAAATGTTTCTTTCCGTGCAAAAAGCATAATGGCACCTTCCACTATGTTCCGCAATACATAATTGGTAAGTACTAACCACGAGAAAGACAAAATATCCGATTTAAATGTGTCTCCGATGTATGAAACTGTTAATAAAATTTTTGTATCCCCAAAACGTATTTCTTGAATTTTACAGGAGAAAGTACTTACCGAAATGGGTTTATTTATACTTTAGGTAGGTCTTGGAAGTTTGTTTTCACCTCGTTGAAATTTTTTTGGGTAACAGTAGTATAAGCCGGAGACACATTAAACGCGTTTGTTTTCAAATAAAAATCATTGCTCAATCCATCTACCTCATATGCATAGTGGAAAATTTTTCAAGCTGGGGATCACTTTTTTTTTTCCATGAAAAAAGCGTTATTTTTAACATTATAATCATTTATTGGTCGTTGCTAATTTGGCAGGCAAATTTTGACTCATGTTGTCTATCGTCAGCTGATATGCAGTATCGTCAGCTGATGTGCAGTGTTTCAAAACTTATGAACCGATAAATGCCGCACAAACTATTCACAAAAGGTTTTTAAGCGAAAATTGAGGCTAGACTCTACTTTACGTCCTTATCTGCATGGTGATTGCTTCTTTGCGTTCGCGGTGCACGATCGTGGTGCGGCACCCGGCATCTCTTCGGGTAAGTACCTTTTTCTTTTTACACTTTCTGTTCACGATAGCCCCACTATCCATTCACGGGGTCAAGGTATGCCTACGAGGTTAGGGTAGGTTCCATTAGCACTCATTTCACAAATATGTGCTTCATCATCTAAAAAATTCGTCAGTACGTTCTATTGCGCATATCCGGACAAAATAGGTTTTTCTCGATTTACTCCTTCAGAAAATTTTTGCTCGCTTTGAGATTTACGTTGTTGAATTCCTTATAAAATAAGCTTTCCAACGATATATGATACGTATTCCTTATGAAAAGGACGTAAACTAGAGTCTTACCTTACATTGGAAAAAAAAACGCTCACACGTCATCTTGTCAAACTTCCGCATGGTTGCTACACTGTGAGGGGGTTACATAACCGAACGCACGGAACATTTGATTCACGTAGTCGACGGTAATGGCAGCACGAGCTATCGTACAACAGAGATGCATGATTGACGAAAAATACCTTATTTACAGGCAAAATACGTTACACGATTCTAAAAAACAATTTCCCCGGCTTCAGAAAGTCCTCAAGAACGCAATTCCGTAACTACTTTCTCGTCTTTTCTCATGTAAATTTTAAGAAATCCGTCTCCGGCTTATACTATCGTTACCTTTTTTTGCCGGTACATCATGTAATTTTCGACATTAATATCACTCCGATGCACGAAAGCTGTTCCCTTGGTGTCCATTTACTGCGTGAACCAAATATTTGCGAGCGTTTCATGACGTAACAACCGGTCAGTGTTTCCAAATACGTGGTTTTGTAACTGTGTAACAGTTCTAGAACGTAAATAAACGTGAGTTACTGTTCATCATTTCTGATTACGAACTTGCGACAACATGACGTGCACAGGATCAGTGGCGTGCTCAATGTTAGGTTGATGGGAGTTATAACCACCCCCACCCCCTTTCGCCCAGTATCTCTAAGGCTATTTATGAATGGTTCGTGGGGCTATCCATGATTGGTTCGTGGGGCTATCCATGAATGGTTCGTGGGGCTATCCGTAAATGGTTCGTGGGGCTATCCGTGAATGGTTCGTGGGGCTATCCGTAAATGGTTCGTGGGGCTATCCGTGAATGGTTCGTGGGGCTATCCGTGAATGGTTCATGGGGCTATATATGAATGGTTCGTGGGGCTATATATGAATGGTTTGTGGGGCTATATATGAATGGTTCATGGGGCTATTTATGAATGGCTCGTGGGGCTAAATATGAATGGTTCGTGGGGCTGTGTATGAGTGGTTCATGGGGCTATCTGTGAATGGTTCGTGGGGCTATCCGTGAATGGTTCGTGGGGTTTTCGAACCCGAAAAAAATTTATAATTTTGAAAAACAAATTTAACTATGTTTCCTAACCTAACCTACCCTTGTCCCCGTGATGGTCCGTGGGGCTATCGTGAATTTTTGGGCTAACGTCAATGGTTTTTGGGGCTAGCCGTGGATGGTTTGTGGGAAATAAGGAAGAACAATAAGTACTCATTAATGTAAGAAATATACATTCGTTACAAATTCATTATTTCACCTAAAGAAATGTTCTGCAATGCAGAATAGTACGTTAGCTACATTAACGAGTACTTACTGTTGTTCCTAATTTCCCACAAACCATCCACAGGTAGCCCCAAAAACCATTGACGTTAGCCCCACGGACCATCACGGGGACGAGGTATGCCTACTAGGTTAGGTTAGGCCTGTTAGGTTAGGTTCCATTAGCACTCCTTTCGTTCAATTTAGCATATACAGACAACATCGGCTTGTAGCAGCAGCAATAGCACGTATAAAGGAAAAAAGTAATCCATGTTACCATAACGTATATTCTATTTTGAACTACATGTAATTGTTAGCTAATATGATAACAGTTTAGTGAAATACAAATTACCATTGGCAACTTTCTTCTATGAAAGCATTTAATATTAACAGTAAATAAGGAAAAAAACACTTTTGAACTACATGTAATGGATAGCACCTGCTTGCATAAAAAATTCGTGCACTCGACTGTCTAGTCCAAAGTTGGTCTTGAATATGTACTCCGATAAATAGCCGGAGAACAAGTATTTCCTTCGTCCAGAAGTTGATATGGACCGACAGACATTGCGCCATATGCATTCTATATTTTGAGAGTGGACTGGAACTTCATCGCCCTGCATTCTTTGCAAGTTTTCTTGAACACGTCCACTTGCTGGTCTGTCAACAAACTCCATGCTATGGTTAACTCTTAGATGTCTGTAGTCTGCTCCCTGTAAGTTTATGTATGCCCTCCAACAATCTGACATGATAGTTGTTCCGGGAAGTATGAATTGTCGTATTATATTTAGCAAAGTTTCTTCGTTACGGTTTTGTACAGGAACCATGAAGAAGCGTTGACGGTTACCCCTTTCTATTCCTCCAAATACCCACTGTCCTTCAATTGGACGTCCTCTCCTATTAACACATTTCTTTGTCTTACCGAACTTTGCTTCATCAATTTCGACAATAATTCCATGTCCTCCTATTGGTCTTGAATTTTCAATTACCCAGTCTTCACACACTTGCCTACAGTGGTTTGACCAGTCCACAAACACTTGATTAGAAATTTTAAGTTAAAATTGAATGAGAGCTAGCCTTGGGTTTGGCAGAAGGAGCCACAGTACACAAAATTGTATGATTTTCTCAACACTTATTTTAGTTTGTCCTACAAAAGTTCCTAATCTTCCAGAACAAGTAAAACCACAGGGAACTCATTTTGCCACGTCCTGCCACTCGCTTCGTACACACAAATTGCCATTTACCTGTACGTAAAATGTGCAGCTTACATGTGCTACCACATTTCTGACAGTCAATTTCTTCTTTAACAATACCATGCTGTACTACAAAATCCACATCATCTTCAACCCCTTTCAATTGTACCACGGAGTTCCAGGTCATCTTTGATTGGGCGGAGTTGGTCCTTGGTCTGAAGTGGGGGTCTTCGACCATGTCTTGCGAGAATTCTATTTAATTTCCCACTGCCTGATGAAAGGTAAAACTGTTGTAGTGGGACGTTCTTCTCCTGTGCTCCTGCAAGTAGAGGCGTTGCATAGTGAAGGGGCTACTTGCCCATATTCAACTGGTTCAGGTTTGTTATGATTTGGTTTGAGTTGCTGTTTTAAGTCCACATTATGCACAGTAAGGCTAATCGGGACTGGACCTACAGTTTAAAGTGGGATCCGAACCACTTGTGCCTCCATCGGGTATCGAACCCAGGACCCCTTGATTACAAGGCAATGATGTACCACTGCGCCATCGGGAGGGCCAGGTTTGTTATGAATCAGCCCTTGTAAGGGCCACACTGTTCTCTGTGATTACTTTGCTGGGATGTAACCTTGTTAATGCCTTTCATGTGATCAGTGACAGCGCCATCCAGAAATATGAAGTGGGGCTACAAATTTCAGTTTCAAATTCTCGGGGGGGGGGGGGGGGGGGGCTAACCAATACCGGTTAGAAGGAATTTACTTAATACTTCATTACAGTATAATTTTAACAATTACACATTTTACAGTCAGATCCAAAGGTGAATTACTGAGATTTTGTTACATCATAGCCAAAAATACTTTAACACACGAATCACTTATGTCAAATAATTGTAGTAAATATATTTTATTTTCCTAAGCCCTTATTTAGTGGATAACATCACAATTCATGTGAACAGTATAAATACACCATAAAAAGTACTCATTATCAACCCTTTGGTTGCACAAAAAATACTACATGTCACACTGTTTCTCATATGTAAAGATTGTGAATGCTTTTTTGCTGAAATAAGAAAAAGAAACTGCAATAAGTTACGACTGTTTTTGTGAGCAGCTGCAAAATTATCTACAAACTTGTTTAAATCCAAAGATTTTGCAAGCTTTTTCTCAAAAGTCAGAATAGATAGAGCACTTAACCTATAATTACCAATTCGAAGGTAGCACTTGATCAAGCAGCTGTTGGGTGTACGCACATTTCAATAACGCAAAGCTTATGAACAGCGAACGGATTTACTCTATGTGATCAGAAGTATCCGGATACCCACCTCAAAATAAAGTTCAAGTTTGGCCAACCCTCCATCGGGAACACTGGCATCCAATACAGTGTTGGCCCACCTTTAGCCTTGATGACAGCGTTCACTCTCACAGGCATACCTTCAATCAGGTGCTAGAAGGTTTCCTGAGGAATGAGAAGAGGTATTGATGCGGATCGGTGTGGTCTAGCACGAAGTCGGCATTCCAAAACATCCTAGAGATGTTCTATGGGTTTCAAATCAGGACTCTGTGCAGGCCAGTTCATTAGTGAGATGTTGTTGTCGTCAAACCACTCCTCCACAAGCCCTGCAGGATGGACGAGTGCTCAGTGATGTTGAAAGACACAATGGTCATCCCCGAACTGGTCTTCGACGGTAGGCAGCATGAAAGCTGTTAAAATGTCAACGTAAGCTTGTGCCATGACATTGCCATGTAAAGCAACAAGGGGGCCAAGCCCCCTCCAGGAGAAACATGACCACACTGTAACCCCGCCACCTCCGAATTTCACTGTCTGTACTATACAGGCTGGTAGATGTCGTTCACCAGGCATTCGCCACATCCACACCCTACCATCGGATCGCCACATTGTGTACTGTGATTCATCACTCCACACAACGGTTTTCCATTGTTCATTGGTCCAGTTTCGATGCTCCTTGCACCATACAAGGTGGCGTTTGGCATTTGTCTGTTGATGTTTGACTTATGGGCAGCTGCTCGGCCACAGAAACCAAGTTGCCGCACCTTGCGCCAAACAGTAATGCTGGTTGGAGTAGATCATGATGCAGTTCAGAATTCCTGTGTGATCGTGGCGATGGATGATTGACAATAATGCTGTACGACCCTCTTCAACACTCGATGGTCTCTGGTGGTCAACATGGGAGGTTGGCCTGCACGCTTTTGTGTTGTACACATCCCTTCACTATAACATTGGACAGAGGGATGTTTAGGAGGGTGGAAATCTCACACACACACACTTCCTACACAAGTGGCACCCAACCAACTGACCATGTTGAAAGTCTGTGAGTTCCTCAGACCATCCCATACAGCTGACTAACACACACACTTCCTACACAAGTGGCACCCAACCAACTGACCACGTTGAAAGTCTGTGAGTTCCTCAGACCATCACATACAGCTGACTAACACTGTCTGCAGACTACTGAGTTTGCTGACTGTGTGTTCCACATGGTAGATGGCAGTACTGTGTCACCCTCTATGATAAACACACGGTTCGCGGTGTGTCCGGATACTTTTGATTATGTAGAGTATATATAACTACATGTTTATGTATGAAGCTGAAATCAGTTATGTTTTGTATTATTATTTTTATTTTTCTTATTTTTGGTCGAAATGTGTGTACCGTACTAAAAAAATCTAGGGGGAGCTGAGCCCCGTTTTTTATGGGGGAGGCTGTAGCACCGTCCCTGGATGTGATATCCATTCTTTTCTAGCATGGTTCTAAGATGGGTGAATTCTGATTGTAGATTTTAAGTTAGAAATGCTTGATTTATTCTTGCAATATGTGTTGTTTCCTTAACTCTTTTTCCAAGGGACGTGCCATTGATGCTTTGAAGACTGTACTGAACAATGCACCAGTTGGATCAAAACCCAAGCAAGTAAAGGTATGAAATGCTATCTAAATGCTGTTACTGTTTCGAAGTTTGGAGGCACTTTAATTTAATTTTACTTGCTTTCTGATACTTCCACTTTAGTTCTTTCAGTAATGCTAGAAGTGGGGAACTTTTTAGTCATCTACATTTTTAAGTTGTACATTAGCCATCTCACTCTCAGTTGAGTGGTAGGACAAGATCAGTTCTGACATTAATTTTGTCGCAAGCTGTGAATTTTTTTTGGGGGGGGGGGCTGTTGACTCTCCTCGAGGATTACGTCAATTTCTTTTTTAATTGACAGATTTCAACGTTTTATGTAATATAAAAGTGGTTCCAGCATTGAAAACAAATAACTGAGATATTTGACCCCAAAGTATTTTCAATTTTTCTTTTCCATAAAAATTCCCAAACAGCAGCAAAAGTCTGATGTAACGATGACGTCAATTTACTATTGCCACCAAACCTATCCCTCCTAACCTAACAACTATTTCCAATAAGATTTTTTTTTTTTTTTTAAGTACTTACTGGTGGAGATGGGACAAGGGAAACTGTGCAAAACCACAGAAATGTAATTGAAAAATGCATGTCAGACACAGTGTTACATTTGCCAAAATGTTTCGGTCAGAGCAGAGCAATCCAACTTACTTTTGGAACACCTAAAAAGGAATTCTACCAACCCACTCTCTGCTCGCTGTCGTATTTTCAACTTCGACCCTGCTACCTTTGACATCGTCTGCTGCACTTAACACATTGCTTGTTCCTTAACTGAAGCATCCTCCTGCAACTCATGGAAATAAATGGACCATATTAGTGGTGACCTCACAGCAGACGACAGATCATGTGTTGAGTCCAAACAAAGTGCTGTGTTTTTCTTCTATGCAAATCCATGGAATTTTCCATCGGAAGGGGTAGCTTTAATTATTGTGACAGCAGTTATGAAACAAATTGTGATGCGTATCGTACATCAATGTAAAGATTAGATTTCAGAGACTACGTTGATATATTTATTACCTATACCTTACAGACCATAAGGTAAAGAATAACTGGAAAATGTAAATCATGCATTTTTAAAGATATTCCAGCAATTCTGCTTCCGAACACAGCCGAGCTCGACTTCTAGCAAAGGAGAGTAATGCTGCCGTTAGAGATGATGGAAGGTCAGGAGCCTCACGTGACTACAGCAAGGGCACCTATTGGCTGCTGTGTCATATCAGAAGCTGGTAGGAGCATTTGCTTTACCCTATTTCCTAAATCATTTTTAATGTTTATTCTCCTCTGTAAGGTATGTGTAATATATCAACATATTCTCCAAAATCTCATCTTTACGTGGATGTACGATACACATCACAATTTTCTTTTATAACTGCTGTCACGATTCTTAAAGTAACCATTTTCAATGTAAACTCAATGGATTTGGATAGGGAAAAAACACATGCAGGTTTGTTTAGACTCAGTCTTCAAGCGTGATGTCACACTAATATGTTCCATCTCCGGCTCCCAACCGAAAAATGCAACTATGCTGAATATATCAGTACACTGCCCATTTTGATTCACAAGTACTTACCATACTGCAGATACATGCCCAACTTCCAAACAAAAGCCAAGTACCATGTGTGTCTCACTCAATGCCTGAAACTCAAAACACCTTCTTGGTCAAGTGACGTATTTCGTCGTCAGAGGTCTGACTAAATGCTTTCATTGTTGAGCTAAATCTAGTGTATTTATGCTTAGAGTTTTAAATCTTACAAGCCTAACCTATCCACGAAAGCATTCCGCACTTATGTCAGGAGATGAAATACGGTGCTTGAGAAGTATATGTTTGAGTTTGATTCAATGAGTCATACCCGTGATATGCACCGAAACATCGTTTGCAGTAAATCTCACACCCTTGACGTCACACCAGGATTTCACAACCTTCAATCTCCGATACTTCCCATACCACTCCAAGATACAAATCACAAACATAATGTACCAACATGTCAAATTTCATTCACATCTATTTGCCATTCTTCCAAGTCATGGCTTTCAAAACCAATACCTTTCTATAAAAATACTACAAAAGCAATGCATAATACATAATTCCACAGATTTAGTTCATACTACAGGGATGATGAAAATGATGTAATATAAAGTACTACCAAAAAAACTCTCATTACTCCACTATAATACATCAAGAGCTAAAAACAACAGAAATTGTTCGTATGGAACATAATCATCATACGTCATGTAATTTTTTTCAGTTTCTCATGAGGGTATGGAGGGTTAAAAGTACCATCTTTTGTAGTATATTAACAATCCACTCCTCTTTGAATTACTGTATTTCTTCTAGTGGACACACAATACTTTTATTAGGGATAGAACAGAATAACCATTACTATATCATTATTTGCTGATGTATGCATGCACATTGATATTTCAGTAAAATTGCCAGTAATTTTAAGAATCCAGCATTTATATAAATACTTGGTGTGAAATTCTGCCATTTTGAAATTTTTTATGGATATAAAGATATATTCATGTACCCCAGTGTTATGTGCTTTTCAAAATACTTTTTTTTCTTACACTACTTTTCACCCCTTACAGGATAATGCTTTAAACATCACCTTGAAGGTTCTCTTGTCAATCAAGTCTTCGCAAATTGAAGAAGCAGTTAGTAGCCTGAGCAAAGACCAAGTGGATGTTCTGATGAAGTACGTGTATCGTGGGTTCGAGTTCCCGAGCGAAGGTAGCAGCGGACACCTTCTTGTGTGGCATGAGAAAGCATTCGCAGTCGGTGGCCTTGGGAGCATAGTGAGGGTACTGACAGACCGGAAAAGTGTTTGAACGTCAACACAATTTCAACCCGAAGACTCTCACACATTGTGTAAAATTTAAAGAAACTATAAGAAAAGTGGAAATATGAAAAATATAAATACAATTTCTAATGTTTAAATGTCTTTGTTACGAATCTTTTTCTATTGATCATGTTATGAATAATTGTGGGTGTTAGTGTGTGTGATCTATATTCAAGGTATTTCTTGTCTTAAAGCAGGTTGCATTTTCAGTTAGTGGAAAATAGTAAAGTTCTGTATAATGCAGATTTATGCCATCTCTTTTAATTTATATAAATCGAATATTGTGCATTCCCTCTGCAGTAGTGTGCTGTTAATTCTCTGTGCAATGTATAGTAAATAAAAATGTACTTGTTTTTATATACAGTTGAATTTGATTGCACTATGAAGTTTTGCATTGTGGCTGTTATTTTCTTTAATCAGATTGGATCTGTGATCAAAATAACATGCTCACACACTATTATTGAATGAATTCTCCTCATATGCCCCTAAACATCAGAAACACACCTTAATTTGTTGGACCACTGTTGATAATGTAAGAAATAAAGAGTATGCCTAAGGAAAGTTGCAGAACGAAGTAAAAGCAAAACGGACCCCTCCAATCTGTGCACTTACGTGAACAACAGAAAAAAGTGACACAATGCACTCCATCAAGAAAACATCCCAGCCCAAGTGATAAGCGACATGTGCAGCTTGTCATGTCACTCTGCACACTAATTGTTCATTTCTAAGTGACAAGTGTCGCTTGTGACTTTGGTCTGAAAGTTCACTAAGAGTGAAGAATGTACTTTGTGTAGTCGCATCTCCTTATTCCTCTAGTGTTTCAAAATGGTTTCCTTAAATATTCATTAAAAAGATCAATTAAAAACAAATAAATAATTAAAATGAAGCTCGTGTGGAGTAGGGATGGCCAGATCCTGATCCGGTTGGATCCTAAAATTTTTCGGATCCGGAATTTTCAGATCCGGATCCGGTACTTTCGGATCCGGATCCGTTTTGCCATTCCACATGCGCTTCTTTTGAAAGTAAGAATGTGCTTATAACATATTGTTACCTGCTAATATATATATATATATATAGTCTGTGTGCGCGCGTGCGCGATTTGTAATTAATTAATACACTTACTAGGGAGGTCTAAGTCTCCCCCTCCGATTTCCATGAAACTTGGCAGGTGTATAGAGCCCCTCCCCCCTCAAATGTCAAGATGAGGAGAAATTGAAGTGGGAAGTTTCTGACCCCGAAACCACGTAAATATGGCATAGGAAGAAACAGGGGGCATAGGGCCTCTCTATACACCTGTCAAATTTCATGGGAATCTGAGAGGGACACAGGGGTCAGATGATTCCCACGTCAATTTGTCCTCATCTTGACATTTGAGGCGGGTTTTGCCTCCTAAAACACTCTTTTAGCCGAAACAAAAAAACACGTATGAGTCATTCCACGCGAAATCAACGCAGCCTTTGACCTGACCATCTCCGATTTTCATGAAATTTGGGGAGTTGAAACTATGCAAGGAACATAGTAACTATGAAAATTTTTAGTTTCGTGCGTCTTGTAATTGTTAAATTATTCAAGGTCAAAGTTTGCAGAAATTGCCCTTTTTGAGCCCGCTTAGCAATACTAAATGTGCTGTAACTCTGCCACTATTTTGCCTAGGAAGCTCAAATAAAGTTTATTGTACAGGGAATTGAATAAGCTTTCCAGTGATATATAACAAGCCTACCTTTGGATAAAAATATAATTTTGTCACGTGACCTTGACTTTTGACCTTGAATATCTCAAAACATGTCATCACCAAAAATCGTGAAAAAAATATATTTGGTCCCTCATTCCATACTCTAAAACATATCAAAAAATCATTCTGGGACTGCAATGGGATCAGAAGATGCAAAATAATATGTGTAACTATGTGACTGATAAAAGCCCCATTACATGAACTATGAAGAGTCAAATGTCCCTTAACACTCCCTACAAAATGTGAAGGAGTTATCCTGGGTATAATTGGTCATGAAAGAAATAGGTTAGGCACAGGGAGATCCCTAGCCGTGTGTGTCAAGCGCAGGTCCGACATATTGTTGACCGCCATATTGAATTCAACTCAAAAATTTCAAAGGAAAGGGGGTAATGTGATATATCAAATGAGGCTAGAATTTCACGAGAAATGAAGTGACGAAGGATTTTCCAACGTATCTTACGCCAGCAAAAAGTTATACACATATCTTTAACTTACGATATATGCACATTATAATGTTGTCATTGTTCCTGTGAGCACACTCGTTGACGTCTCTCACACTCGCATAGAACATTTGGCAATATAGCATGTGCAACAACATCGCAAGCAGCAACTATGCCTTCTCTCAGATGGTCAATATCAGGGACTTTTAGTGCATGCACCATTCTCTTCAAATGTTTCTGAAGGTAAAAGTCCTCCTAAGATGTTAGATCTGGGGAATGTGCAGGCCTTTTAATAGATCCCCATGTGCCCATCAATCTACCTAGAAAATTGAAGAAATTGCAAAATGTCCACATAGTGTGGTCACACTCTGTCCTGTTTCAAAACTCTCGAAAAGTGCCATATCCCGTAAGCAAGGGTGAAAAAAGCCTGTTCACTTAACAAATCCAAGAAGCCCTCACCATTTAAGGTTCCGTTGTTGAATATGGACCAACCATTTCCGTTCGCCATACATTATACCACATAATTAGCTTACCAGCAACAACCATTCGACTGAGCAAATCACAGGTATTGCATATTATTTTTATTAACTTCGCCGTGAACATAAAAATTAGCCTCGTCACTGAAGAATTTTTCATTCCAAAGGAAGTGTCACGTAATTGTTTGAGATACTTTTCCAAATATTCTTCACTATTCAACTATTTGGTGAATGTAGCTGATTAAAATCATATTCAATGGTGCATATACTTCTTTCTCTCCCAAGATGTCGGCATGATCTCGATGAGTTCCTAACACGTTAGGAGCATTCCAATGCTTTGTTTTTAACACCTCGAAAAGGAGAAAATGGTTACAAGCATGCAGTAATAAATTTTTGCTGGTTAAATGTATGTTGGATAAACCTTCGTCACTTCATTTCTCGTGAAATTCTAGCCTCATTTGATATATCACATCACCCCCTTTCCTTTGAAATTTTTGCGTTGAATTCAATGGGGCGGTCAACAATATGCCGGACCTGCGCTTGACACACACGGCTAGGGATCTCCCTGTGCCTAACCTATTTCTTTTATGACCAATTATACCCAGGATAACTCCTTCACATTTTGTAGGGGGTGTTAAGGGACATTTGACTCTTCATAGTTCATGTAATGGGGCTTTTATCAGTCACATAGTTACACATATTATTTTGTATCTTCTGATCCCATTGCAGTCCCAGAATGATTTTTTGATATGTTTTAGAGTATGGTATGAGGGACCAAATATATTTTTTTCACGATTTTTGGTGATGACATGTTTTGAGATATTCATGGTCAAAAGTCAAGGTCACGTGACAAAATTATATTTTTATCCAAAGGTAGGCTTGTTATATATCACTGGAAAGCCTATTCAATTCCCTGTGCAATAAGCTTTATTTGAGCTTCCTAGGCAAAATAGTGGCGGAGTTACAGCACATTTAGTATAGCTAAGCGGGCTCAAAAAGGGCAATTTCTGCAAACTTTGACCTTGAATAATTTAACAATTACAAGACGCACGAGACTAAAAATTTTCATAGTTACTAAGTTCTATGCATAGTTTCAACTCCCCAAATTTCATGAAAATCGGAGATGGTCAGGTTAAAAATTGCACATATCTGTGTTGATTTGGCATGGAATGACTCGTATTTCTTCCTTTGGGCCCCTCTATACACCTGCCAAGTTTTATGGAAATGGGAGGGACACAGGGGTCAGATCCTTACTTCAATTTGTCCTCATCTTGACATTTGAGGGGATTTTGCCCCCTGAAACAGTTTTTAGCTGAAACAAAAAAACAAGTAATTCTTCCTTCGGGTCCCTCTATACACCTGCCACGTTTCATGGAAATCGGAGGGGAACACAGGGGTCAGATACCCACTTCAATTTGTCCTCATCTTGACATTTGAGAGGAGGTTGCCCCCTAGAACAATTTTTTTGCCGAAACAAAAAAACACGTATTTCTTCATTTGGACCCGTTTATACACACACCTGCCAAGTTTCATGGAATTCTGAGGGGGACACAGGGGTCTGATCCCCACTTC
This sequence comes from Lepisma saccharinum, assembly GCF_977018435.1. NCBI lineage: Eukaryota > Metazoa > Arthropoda > Insecta > Zygentoma > Lepismatidae > Lepisma > Lepisma saccharinum. The sequence goes on from NC_139229.1 coordinate 131,080,012, forward strand.
AATTTGTCCTCATCTTGACAATTCAGTGGGTTTCCCTGTAAAACCGTTTTTTAGCTGAAACAAAAAAAAAACAACACGTATTTCTTCCTTTGGGTCCCACTATACACCTGCCAAGTTTCATGGAAATCGGAGGGGGACACAGGGGTCCGATCCTCACTTCAATTTGTCATCATCTTGACATTTGAGGGGGTTTTGCCCCCTAAAACCGTTTTTTAGCTGAAACAAAAAAACACGTATTTCTTCCATTGGGCCCCACTATACACCTGCCAAGTTTTATGGAAATGGGAGGGACACAGGGGTCAGATCCTCACTTCAATTTGTGCTCATCTTGACATTTGAGGGGGTTTTGCCCCCCAAAAACCGGTTTTTAGCTGAAACAAAAAAAAAACACGTATTTCTTCATTTGGGCCCGTTTATACACACACCTGCCAAGTATCATGGAAATTGGAGGGGGAGACAGGGTCAGATCCTCACTTCAATTTGTCCTCATCTTTACATTTGAGGGGGTTTTGCCCCCTAAAACCGTTTTTTATCTGAAACAAAAAAACACGCATTTCTTCCATTGGGCCCCACTATACACCTGCCAAGTTTCATGGAAATCGGAGGGACACAGGGGTCAGATCCTCACTTCAATTTGTCCTCATCTTGACATTTGAGGGGGTTTTGCCCCCTGAAACCGTTTTTTTGCTGAAACAAAAAAACACCTAATTCTTCCTTTGGGCCCCACTATACTGCCAAGTTTCATGGAAATCGGAGGGGGACACTTAGATAACCTCCCTTGTTAGTCTTACACTTTGTAATTATTTAACACTGCATATATTATAATGTTTTATTTTAATTTGTAAAACTGTAACTGTAGAACAATTGTATAATTTTTGTATAACATTTCTATCTTGTTATATGTGTTAAAGGTTTCATCCTGGAATGGAATGTCTCACATTTATGTGTGTTTTCATTTCCAATACATTCGAATGAATACATATTCGTTTCAATGGCATTTACAAAATCACCTCAGACATTTTTGTGCACGAGTGTGTTAGCAGATGCGTAGCAAAGTCTTTTAGGAACAACACTCGAAAAAAAATCTTGAAGGACTAACTAATGAAAAATTTCTTTGTAATCGAAGATCATAATACCTTTTAAGGTGTGGTAATATTATAATGGGATTGAGATACGAAACTCTCGGATCCGGATCCAGATCCGAAACTTTCAGACCCGGATCCGGAACTCTCGGATCCAGATCCGGATTTTTCAGATCCGGATCCGTTTGGCCATCCCTAGTGTGGAGTAGAGGGTCATCTGTTACACTGACATTTTTCCACTCCTAGGGAAGAAAACATGCAATTCTTTGAAATTACAGTAACAGTTTGTCAGTTGTGTGTGCTTTCATTATGTTGCAAAGTTTCGGACAAAAATTCTTATTATTGTCAATTTCATGAAAATCACCAATGACAAAGAGTTGGCGAGCCTCAAAATTCAAAGGAATGACGAAAAATTCCCAGTACCACTTATTACTATGACATCTTATTCTGAAGCATGCCACTCGTTGCTTATCTAAATTTCAACCAATAGTGTTTCAGAATTTTTTCATCAAATGAAGTAAGGTTTTATATTGTAAAATGTAGTTACATCATGAAGACAAAATTCTAAGAGTTTGTTCATGAAATTGAAGTTAGTGAATAAATGACAGCTATCTTTGTATCTCTCAAGTGAATCGATCAATTTTTCAAAATAATTTTGAACTACTACAGTGATAAAAGTCTTTCAAATATGCCTAGAAAATTCATTCAATGTTTACACCGTGCCCATCTGTATTATGTATAATATTGGTGCTTTTTGATTTAATTAATTTGCTTTTTGGTCACAAAGATAAAGATGAATGGTGGGTGATAAAATGATATGGATTAAAGAGCAATTACAAACATAAGAGGATTATACTCGCTGCGAGTCCAGAGCCTCCCTGTAAAATGCAGACCAGGAAGGAAAGTTGTAATTTGGATGTCTTTGCACTCCTGGTGCTTATTGAAATTTGAGGAGTGGTTTAAGTTAATGTGACTCAGTCCTAGTTGAAAACCAGAGATATGATGATGTTAACTGAAGGTCTCTTATGTTCTCCTAATGGAAGGTGCGCAGTTTAGGAGTACACTGGTCGACATGAGTTTCAATGTCTCGCAGATGACTTGTCTCTGAATAATTTCAGCATGCAGATCCATTTTTATGCATCGTCAATTTTTTTTTCAGAAAACAGCAATATGTTGACTGCATTAATTTCACAATAAAATGTGTAGTTCCATTGTTTCCCCAATAGATGGATCTGTTTAGATGGTCATAAAATGTTGATTTTTTACAATACAAATCCTCCAATTTTGAACCATAAATTCATGTAGAATTGTGTGCATTTAATCCACCCTCATATGACACACTGGAATGAAAATTGTATGGACTTTGATTACGTACTTTTGTTTTCAAAATCCCTCATGAATATTTCCTTCATAAAATGTCCAATATTCAATAGAAAAATCCTGACCTAGAGAAAAATCCTGATGTGATTGGAAGAAATTGATGTCATTTCCGTTATCAGAGTTCAAAATACTTCTCGTATTGGTTTGTAAACAACCAAAATTTACCTTGTATAAATTTATTTTTTTGCCTTCTGTACGAGGGTCACTATTTATATTTTGAGCCTAACAATGAAAAAACAGGAATTTGGCATTGAAAACTGCTTTATTGTTTTTCGAAGTATTCTCCTTTATGGTCAATACACTTTTGCATTCGTTCGAATCATTTGTCAAAGCAGTTTTTCCAATCTTCTTGAAACACCTCCATAATATGGTTTTTGAATGCATCAACAGCATCTTCCGCCGACGAAAATCGTTGTCCACGCAATTTATTCTTGACATTCGGGAACAAGAAGAAGTCATTGGGTGCCAAATCAGGACTGTACGGCAGATGACCCATCAATTCGATTCTTGACTGTTCATAAAGTCTGTTGTTAGACGAGATGTGTGACAGCTGGCATTGTCTTGATGAAGAATGATCCGACGGCGTTTGTTTGTTTTCCGTATTTGACCGAAGACCTCTGGCAAACAAACTGTTGTGTACCATTCAGAGTTGACCGTTCTACGTTCCTCTAAAGGCACAGTTGCCACATGACCAGTTTTCCCAAAAAAACAGGCGACCATTTGTTTTGATGTGCTTCGAGCGCGAACAAATTTTGTTGGATTGGGTTCATCTTGAAACACCCATACAGTCGACTGCTGTTTACGTTCCGGCTCATACGCATATATCCATGATTCGTCACCTGTTACAATCTTATATACGTCTTTTGAAGCACCACAATTGTATTTCTTGAGCATTTGTTTGCACCAATTGACGCGAGCGTCTTTTTGAGTTTTTGTCAAATTGTGTGGGATCCAACGAGAACATACCTTTCTCACAGCTAAATGATCATGTAATATTTTATATATGCTGGTGGAACTAATGCCTATGGTTGCCTCAATCTCACAGTATGTCACATGACAATCTTGCAGTATTAGGTTTTGCACAGCATCAATGTTTTCTTGAACAACAACTGATTTTGGACGACCTTCGCGAATCTCGTCGGTGAGCGAATGGCGGCCACGATTAAATTCGTTATACCAGCGTTTCACAGTGGCAAAGGATGGGGCTTCATCTCCAAATATGGAAGTAAGTTGATCGATGCACTCTTGTCTTGATAATCCACGTCGAAAATCGTAAAAAATCATCGCACGAAAATGTTCAAGAGTTAATTCCATTTTATTGTTGTCGCGCAATCTCCAAGGCAACATAAACAACACAAATGAAGCTATTGACAAAATATTTGAAGTACGTTATGGTCAATAATGCCAGACGATTCCGTGCAAACGTCAAATCGCACCTAACTTCAATCAGTTGCCAAGGCTCAAAATATAAATAGTGACCCTCGTAATACAAGGTAACCAAAAAAGTTCTTGCCGTTTTTGACGTTCCATTAATCATGCGCTCACAGAGAGGAAACGAAATGACGCACATGCCTGCCAAGCGATCGGGAGTTAGTCTGACCATCAACTGTCAGTAATACAGGCACTTTGCTCACACACAGCAGTCATAGCTCGTCCAGAGTCGAAGAGAAATGGAGGTATCGAAGCAGCTTGATCGAGTGTGTTTGTTATATGACTTTAAAGTGGACCTGTCAGGTGCTGCATCAAGTTGCCGCATTTGCCAGGCATTTGGGGAGAATGCCATGAACAAACGCACTGCCAGGCATTGGTTCCAGAAATTCCGTTCGGGAGATGTGAGCCTTTCGGATGAACCTCGCAATGGACGACCACATGTGTTGGATGACGAGGCCCTGAAAGTGGCCATCGAGGAGGACAGGGTGACACGTGTGATGAACTTGCAGAAAGGTTCCATGTTTCCGCTGAGAGAGTCAGACTGCACCTGCATGGGATAGGGAAGTCATACAAGTTAAGCAAGTGGGTACCCCACACATTGTCGGCAGCCAACAAAGAACAACGAGTTACAGCCTGTTTGTCCTTGCTCACTCGGCACCTGGACACACCCATATTTGATCGCTTGCTCACTGGTGACGAAAAGTGGGTCCTCTATGACACTCCCAAGCGTACCAGACATTGGTTGTCGCTACGTGACCCTGTTCCTCACACCTCAAGACCACCTCTACACCCACGAATGGTTATGCTCTCTGTATGGCGGAATTGTCAGCTAGTGGTGCTTTCCTCTACTCTCAGCAGTTGCAAAGGGTGCACCGTGCATTGCGGCAGAAGGAAACGGCATTGGTGAATCGCAAGGGTGTGCTGTTCCTGCACGACAATGCCAAGCCACATGTGGCAAAAAGGACCTGGGAGACCCTTCAGCAACTTGGCTGGGAGACACTGTTGTCATCCACCATATTCACCAACAGATTACCACCTGTTTCATTCCCTCGACAACCACCTCCGTGTGAGATCCTTCGCAAATGAAAGAGACCTGCGGAACGCACTCACGGACTTCTTTGCATCCAAGACCGCAGAGTTTTATCGCCAGGGTATTGTGCACTTGCAGGAACGTTGGCAAAAGGTGTTGGATGCTGATGGAGATTACTTCGAAACCTAAAGGTACGTACAGTCCACTGTATTGCTCTTTGTTCATCACTGCTCTAGAACGGCAAGAACTTTTTTGGTTACCTTGTAGGTGTAATGGAATAGTGAATATGAGAATTATGATTGTGAAATTGTGAAAAATCCTGATGTGATGGGAAAAAAATTAATGCCGTTTGCGTGATCAGCATTCAAAATACTTCCAACATCATCTATTGGTTTGGGACCAACCGAAATTCCCTTCTATAAATTTATTTTGTGTTGTGTAATAAATGTGATGTAATGGCGAATATGAGAAGTTTGATTGTCCAATTGTGAAAAATCATATTGTGATGCGAAAAAATGGATGTCATTTCCATGATCAGCATTCAAAATACTTCAAGAATCACTTATTGATTTGAAAACATTCGAACTTTTTTCTCAAAATGTCGACTAGTACTATAATTTACAATGCCACGTACAAATGTTTGCACCATTTAAAGCTGTGAGGAACAGTTTCCTTCATGTAGAACAAAGAGTCAAACGAAAGGCAGATCTATGCTGCCTTGTGTCTGGCAGAATGACTTGCACCTTTACCAGCACTTGGGATTGTATAACACCTAATGATGGTATCTAGAGGTCAATCTTTGTCCTGGAGTGGTTAGCATCATGTCAGCCATGATGACAAGGTTCCCAGATTTGAATCCCAGCTTGAGCATGGGTGTTCTTTCTTCAATTTAATCATATCATTCATCATCATCATCCTCACAATTAGCCAAAACTGGCAGTAAGGCATCTAGAGGAGAGTTTTGGCAATTCTGTGCCTCTTGCTACATCATGCCACCAACTTGATTGAACACATGCATATAATGTGTGTTGGATGTGTAACAAAGTGTAAATGGAAGGTCTTGAGGTGCATCGTGTTTGTATGCAATTTTGTTTCACGCTCGGAAGCATGATGTAGATATTGCAGTGGGTAGGGAAAGAATTATTCAACCCAAAAAGCCTGCATGAAAGGGTCAACTATCAAGTTAAAGAGGTTTTTTTTTCCCATTTTCCATAAAAGAAGTAGAAACATCTGTTTGTGTTACATAAAGTGTTGTTTACGACTACCACACACAGAGGAATACATAATATTTAAAACATTAGAGGCTTTTTCAATATTCAAGTGCAGAATTTAACAGTATTTAAAATATTGGCCTGTGGTGCTCTCTAGCTGACTTTTAGCGTTTCACGAGCGACCGGATCACATTTTTATGAGATGATGTAAATAGTGATGTCAGTGTGAGCGCAGGGCTCGCACACAACCAATTAAGTTATATACTGTTTTTATTTACATTTGTGCATTATTTAGTCAATAGGTCTATCGTGTTTCTATTGAGTTTTTGTACCTATATGTTCTTGTCATGTTAATAGAAAATTTGAAAAGTGTCGCAGTGATTTTATATCATATCAGATTTCTGGAGGTCAGATGGAACTACCTCAGAGGAACTTGCACTTTTTGTTAACGCTGAGACTTGTTGGCTTCGACGATGCATACTACGCTGTTTGAAAACAAATAAACATTTTGAAACAAAAATGTAATGAATAAGAAGGATTATAATAAACAGATCATTACAAGAAAAGAAAAAATTAAAATATGGTGAAATATGCCTGAAAAGCAAGGGTGAGCGCCACGACCAGCGACATGACTACAGCACGCGAGAACGATCCTGGGTTAAATAAATGTGCACCTTATGGAAAACTGTACTTGTAAGGTTTGACTAAACTGTAAAATCTTTTCCACATGTGTACTCTGTGAACATGTGCACCTGTCTCAATGTCTTATCTCAAACAAGACAAAAAATAAAAATTCAATAACCATCAATAAAATATATTACAAGTTACAACAAGTGTAAACAAACATAAGTAAATATTCACACGAGATTGACTTCTTTTCATGTTAAACTGTAAGTAATATCATCGATTGCAGCTTACACTGAAAACATTTACAAACTCGAGAAATATATTCCAGGTTGAACTTTGTTTTTTTGTAAATTGACATATGTGCTAGAAGTTCATCTTATTATATAACAATAATTATAGATACCGATATTCAAATAATGATATTTTTGTTCATCAAGCCTGTTCACATACAGTGTTCATTTACAGGCAATTGGACCCAGGAAATTCCCCTGTAAATTCTTTATCTCTAAACCTCTGCTCTCAATTTCAGGTAAACAAATCTGTACTGTATGGAAAATAGTATTAAATAAATCGATTCGGTGTATTTATTTACATTTACACAGCATGATAAAATACATATACATAAATTGATATAATTAATAAATATCAATCATTACATAGTGTTTCTGAGTAAGCCATTTTTGCCTACTTTAGTACAGCTAAATCCTTTTCCTTTAAAAGAAATAATCCTTTTCAAACAAATTCTTGGTCCCCATATAAAAGCAATGTTAAGGCACACTTGGAAGTTACATATTCATTAATGACTGATTCGAAAAGTTCATACAATTTGTTATAGAAAACTGACTGTGAACAACACATGCAGATGTATGAAAAGTTTGTTGTTATTCTCCCACATAAATAGAGCAAACATTTTTTTCTGTAACGCGGAAGAGAAATCTTATGTAAACAGAAAACTATGGTTACGAGATTTGGGCAGGGTTTTCCCGAGATATTTAAAATGAAATGGCCTGGAATACACAGGATACATTGTACTAGGTCTCCAAAGTTAATGACTTAAATAGTCTTTTGACTGAATGTTCTGAAGCTTAGGAATCTCTTCATCATTCGCTGCCACCATAGTTTCTCTTCAATCCCTGAAGATGAAAGTAACATTAGCTCTCAAAACCTCTGAAGCATATCCAGAAATGACCTGGTTGATATCCTGAGAGAAATCTGTTTCATATTTACCATTAGGAAAGCTTCACTTCAATTTCTGAAGACAAGAGTGATGGCTTCTGCAATTTACTTATGTTGAAACCTGTTGAAATGCTGACATTACATAGCATTCTGGAGCTATAAAAGTGAGTAGTACACATCGGGATTCCAGTGCATTCTATAGGTTTGAAAGCAATTAGCAAGCATCAGATTTCAAAGGAATGTGCAACATCAGTATGAAAAATGCATTGTGAAGTAGGAATTGTCACTAGGCATTCATTAACTATTAAGGTCAATGTGTGCATGTATGGGGACAAACCTGGAGATTTTGTCTTGAAAGTGTATCAAACTGGGTGAATTTATGATGGATAAATAATTCTCAAAACTTTCCTTGTAGTGAATGAATGAGATTCGCTACAGAAGCATAACCAGAACCGACCTAGTTATATTAGAAATATACATTTTTATTTGGGATGCCTATCGTTCGGACTCCCAATGTTCTACCCTTTTCAATTTCATATTAAGTTCTCAATACAGGGGTGGATTTCCCCCACCAACAATCTTGGCCTGAAAAATCCCCCACCAAACATTTCCAGGGGGGAGAGTTTTTGTTATAACAAGCAAAAGATAAGCAATTAATTTTAATTTCAAATATTCTTTACTAAGAATAATATCGAAAACACACACAAATTAGTGTAGTTGTGAGTATTGAATGCATCCTCTCTCAAGAGATAATTAACAAATCTACATCAATACACACAATAAAAGTAAAACAAGAATGCAAAACAATAGTAACTATGAGATCTAATTGATTTATATTAACAAAGCACAAACTAAACAAAAACGTGCACATAATAAAACCACTTGAACTATTTCATTATTTATTAACATCTTTAACCAGTTGGTAAAGAAATTAGCTTCTTTGCAATATCTGATATGTATAAAAGTAACAAATTAATTTCTTTTATGTAATTAATAATAATATATTTTTAATTGAGTAATTTATTTTTACTTTTATTAACATTACAAATATGTATGTTATATAATATACACATATGTTTGTGGGGGAGGGGGTTTGATGATGCACCATTTCTCCTCCCATCAGTTTTCAATGATTTCGCACCCTGGCTCAATATAATATTTGAACTTGATAGTGATAATGCAACTGAAACACTGAGAATACTAGATGCATACAAATTAACTTCATGCATAATATTAACCTCGTACATTAATTGAATATGAGATGTCATTTGGCACTGATAGAAGAAGAAAATAGGGTTTACAAGATACTTATATTAAAACCTGATAGGATGGATTATCTATAGTGGGACCACCAGCAAAAGAATAGTATGTCATGTGCATTGAGGGGAGGGGCAGAATGGAGCAAGCTTCGCTGTGTCCTAGGATGGGAAGATCAGCAAAGGATTCTGGCTGAAGGTTCTTTTGTTTGTACTTTTGAATTTTGAAATACTGTAACTTGATAACAATTAACATGCCTCATCAACATATTAAAAACTAGATAAAATCACAAAACCTACCTTGTTTTGTCTTTGATATTTTCTTTACTGATCTCGATCCTTCTTTAGGGATGGGTAAAAAAAATGTGTGGTGGTGATGTGATTTTATCTCACTTTTAATTCATAACAAATATCAAAACAAGTGAAGGATAAGGGCAATAATAGCTCTCTCTGTTACAGATAAGACTAAATAAACAAGCACACAAATCTGACATAAAATACTCTTATACAAAACTACAAACAGTTCATGTTTAGCTTTAATTCGGGATATATCACATATACTTTGATTATAACAAATGCATTGAAAAGTTTTACAAAACCTAGATTCCACATTCCTCGCAGGAATATTTCTACAGTTCAAAATTCTAAAAAGTTATTTGAAATCACAGTTTGCATTTTTGTAATTTCATTAACAAATCGTGCATATCTGTAAGACAGGCTACTAGTGAATCCTTAAATTTTATTGTATCTGTAATAGGATTTGACCGCAAGGAAGAAATACCAAAGTTAATATCGTAGGCACGAGGATTGTAACAACAGCCATACCCATCGGTCGTGAGGGGTCCATAACACATGAAGGCATCGCACTTCCCAGGCACCTGGAATCAAAGAATATTATTAATAAACTGCCATGTTCATTTTCATATTAAAAAATGTTGTAATTCATAATTTTACTTCTACATTTATTTGCCACTTGTGATTTCTCATTCCATGTTGCGTTCACCAAGTACACGGGTAGTATAAAAGATGATCTGAATTGCTGGACTCATTGGGATGAAGATTACAAGAAATTTGATACTGATGCTAAATATGTCACAAGAAACATTTAAAACTTATAAATGCACAAACAAGTTGATTGAAATCTGGCAGCATCAAGCTCTTTTATCATTAACATAAATAATTAGTAAAAAAACAAACATAAATAATTAGTAAAAAAACAAAGTTGGGAATTTAGTGCTTTGAACTGATTCTGATGCACATGATGTGTAAATATTCCTAGATATATACATTTTTTTTATGCTGCTACAGAAACAGTTTTACATACTTATGAAAAGGAGTAAAGTTATGAGATTTGAAATAATTTAAACAGTTTCAAAACAAACATTTGCTATATTTTTCTTCTCTGGAGGACAACACAACTGCACTAAAAATACCAAAATTATGTGAATATTTTCCCCTATGATCAAAATTTTGAAACTAAGAAATTGAATATCAGAATTGGTATGAATATTGCAATTATACACATTCCAATATCAGTTCAGATATGCCACTTTCAACCAATATTCACACATTCCTGCAATAAATGTTATACAAACGAACCTATTACATTCCTGGAATAAATGGTATACAAACGAACCTATTATCAACAACTACATAAACAATAGTAAAGTCTGATAATTTAAATTTAATTAGCATGCAGTAGGAAACTTGCAAATAAAAAAACATATTGCAGTAGTGCTAGAGCATCAGTAATGTTTTTGAACGACATGATATTTAACAGAGTTGAAACTTTACTCCACGACATGGAGTTTTTAACAACTGATGTAACAAATAGGGTGGTGCACTAACAAGTATAAATTGAAGGGCTCAGGTGTAAAACATGTTAAGTGACATTTTGGTATTTTTTGAGTTACAAAGTAATGTGCCATCCTTCAATTTTCGATTGATTGATTGATTTGGTGTTTTAAGTCCATTTTATGCACATTAAAGCTAATTGGGACTGAACCGACAGCTTAAAGTGGGATCCGAACCACTATGTTCCTCCACCTTCAATTTTTTAGTGAAATTGTCATGTCACACAATTTGCATTGGACTCAGGGAAGCCTTCTGAAATTGGTAAACACAAGATGAAAACGATTTATCTATAGTGTAGCCTCTAATAACTTTTTTCTTAATGACCTCGGAAATTTGCTTTTCTATGTAAAGTAACTAGTGTGAAATTTTTCATGTAAATATTAAATACTGCAGTCCCTAAGTTAACTGGAATCACAAGTGGCATTCACATAAAATTTTTACTGTCCTGTTATTTACACAAGACTGAAATCCCCATATTTACTAAACTAGCTACCATTGAAGCACTTCACTAAAAAGCAATAGTATTTCAAGCAAACAACTGCTGCAAAACAATTACTATTTTATAAAAACATAATCCCCTAACCCTTTAAAGAGTGTTTTGGCTAGCCACAGGTCTCCAGAAATAATAAACACAGTTAAAAAAGTTTTGCATTAGGACGGAAAATGACAAAGGATATATGAAGCACAAGGTTTATTGACAATGACAGTGGGAATACAAAAGAAAAGAAGAAGAACAAGACGTGTTGAATGAAAAGGGAACAAAAAACGTACAATTTTCGCAGAAATGTGTTTAAAATGGAAATGGCACAATTCATGATGGAGGCGAAAAAACAAAGCACTGTCACAAGAAGACTGTTCTTCATAGCGGATCCACCAGAAACATTGTCTAAAACCTGGTGTGTCCTCCCCTGGCTGCAAGTAGGTCTTGAACACGCTGTGGCATACTGAGGATGAGACGATCAAGGTGATCTTGCGGTAAGCGATCCCATTCATCCTGTGCCGCAAGAAGAACTTCACGAAGATTTGTGGGAGCCACAGGACAGTTTGCAATGGCATTTTTTAGCATTGCCCATGCATGTTCAATGCAATTCATGTCGGGACTTTGCGCTGGTCAGAGCATGCGACGGATATTCGCCGCCTGCAGATAATCGTGCACCATCTGTGCGCAGTGTGGACGGGTACTGTCATCCACCAAGACAAATTCATCACCAATTTCTTTCCTGATGAAATGGTTCCACAGTCGCCTGGAGAATGTCCCTGACATAACGAACACCTGTTTGTGTCCCTCTAATTGGAATTAGGGGCATTCGATGTCCGAGCATGATCTCTGCCCACACCATAATTCCTCCTCCTTGGTATGGATGGACCCCCTGGACACCACGAAGCCGCTCCTGCAGTCCAGGGCCTCGCCAAACCCGTCCTCTTCATGAATGTGGCCTTAGACAGAGCCTACATTCATCGGTGAAGAGCACATTAGCCCAATGACCGGGTCCCCAATTTCGATGTGCATGGGCCCAATGCACACGATCGCGCCGATGTCGTGAAATAGGTACTGGCACCGGAGAGGTCTTCTGGAACGTAAAACACTTTCTCGGAGTCTGTTACGGACAGTTTGGTTTGACACACGCACACCAGAGGCTGCCTGGAGGGCGTGAGTGGTGTTCCTTGCCGTCATGGTATTCTGTCGCCGAGCCGAGAGTCGTACATAGCTGTCTTGTGCTTGTGTTGTGACCCGTTGACGATCTGCTACTGTTCCTGTGTCTGTTTACCACCTCCAGGTCCTACAGACATCGCTTTGCACCACTCCAACAACCCTAGCTACAGTCCATTGTGACATGCCAGTCTGCAGTAGCATTATGATCCTGGCCCGATCAAACTGCACTATTGTACGCCTAGGCACGCCTTGCACACAGCTGCACTCGCTTGCCTTCGCTAACTGAACACAAGGAACACCTAACTAATCTTCACCGACTACCGTGGTGCTACGCTCGAACTCACGCATGCGCTTGCCGACTCCGGTAGTCGTCTGTGGTGATTGGTATTGCACGTCGACTGAGATGACACAATGAGATCTGCTTCATTGTTTCTTGTCTGCTTCAGCATGTTGCGGACGCTATTTTCATCACTTCTCGGGTGATGCAAAACTTTTTTGACTGTGTTTAAAATCCCTTTGATAAGCTGATTGTAAATCTATATTTCGAAATATCGCAGTTTGTAGACATGTCTTTGCCAAGAGAGATAAGTGCAATGAAATAATAATTTATTCTTTACTTGATGTATAATCACTATAAAACTTTATTTCACTTGCATTTCTTCAGAGAGTTCCTACTTAATTTGGCAAGACAAGTTCCTGGACTTTTGCAGCTTTTCCTAGCAAATTTTAAAATTAATGTCCCTATTATTATATGATGCTTTAACATGACAGTAACCAAGTTCTGCATATCAAAAAGTACTTGTTTATTCAAGAGATTGAAATTTATCAACATCGTTTAAAGCCTTTTATATAGAATATCTCTCATCAATAAGCTGATTCAAGAAAAAATTATTTGGAATTTATTTCTATTCACAAATTCTGGCACTTGATTTTCACTGACTTTTGCAGTTTTGGGGATGCACTTTCAAAACTCTTGAATTCTTTCAATAATAGTTGATATTCCATGATTTCCAGGTCAGTAACCTGCTTGTTAAACTTTTTTATTTCTTTTGTTTTTACTTTTGGACTCCACCTAGCCAAATGACTTCTTGGTGGGAGCTAAAAAAAAGTCAGTGTTGACCCAGCATTGTGAAGACAACTGGCAAACTACTGTAAAGCAGAAGTAGGGGCTCCCATCTCGAAAGTCAGAAATCAGCAGTGATGGGATTCAATGCGTTGACGACGCGTCACACAACAAAAATCAACTGGCAGGCATTAGTTCTCAAAGGGCTGTTGCACCACGGAGTTTAGTTTCATTTAGTCTTATACTTCTGGAATTCTAGAAACTTTATTTACTGATTTTTTAGTCCATTCTTATACAGTTATGGTTTTGATGTACAACCATAAAAAATAAAATATTAAAAAAATAAATGAATTTATCAGAACAGCTACAAGCAGCGGTAGCTCAGTCGTTAGTGTGTCTAGATTACCATGCAAGAGACCCGGGTTTGATTCCCAGCAGGGGAGAACCGGGATTTTTTCCACCTGTTCAAGCGGCTCTGGCACCCACCCTGCATCTTGTAAAGTGGGTATCTGGAGGAAACTCTCAAGGGTAAAGGTGGCCAGCGGCATGGTGTTGATCACATCACCCTCCTCTTCAGCCGTGATCAAGAAGTTCATAAGTTCACACCCCCTAAATGCCTTCATGGTGTGATGCAAAGCACAGGGGAGCACTATAACATTTTACATCACGACAGCTTACTCACATCTAATAAGATGTATTATTTTTATAACAGATGTTTTTCTTTAAAATGTCAAACAAAGCTAACTCATTACTTTGCTACAAAGACTTTCTTTTCCTGAAGCATGAAAGCTCTTAAAATTTCTTCTTTCAAAACTACATTAGCATTTATGCAGAATAATTGCAGTTACAACTAATATAATGTAGTCACACATTACTATTAAAATATTCAACAAATTCTCTTCCAACACAATAATTTACTAATTTTATTTTATCTAGCAAAGTACGAGATCGTATTAAGATCTGAAAACTAATACCTTGATTTGAAGTTGATTGTCTTTCATTTTATTTATTCCTTTCATATTAAGTCTTTCCAGCTGCATAATTTCTTCTTTCAGTGTAATTCTAAGTATTCTCTTAGTGCCTACTCCACTCTTCAGTCATTAGTAGGAATCGTCATTAATTTTCATTTACAACAACATACAGAAGCTCTCAAATCAATATTTACATAGTACTATACAACTTTCTCAACTTTGAATATGAAACATTTAAATTGAGAAATAAATTTAGACAAAAATGAACATCAATGTGCAATTTTTCTAATAGCTATGCAATTTAAAAAAGCCCAATTTTTTTGTAAAACATAACTGCATGCAAGATATACCAGTATAAAAATATAAAACACTGACTGGCCACTGTGGTGAAGTGATTAGTGTATCATGCTGTAACATAAGGGGTCTTAAGTTTGAATTACAAAGTAATGCATGGATGTGTGCACCATTATCAATTTCAAAACTTCATAATTCTTATTTACATTACTTTTCTGCCTCTTTAGGCAAGAGGATGCAGATGAATAGTGAATAGATGAGATTGATGAAGACACACTCACAAATGAAAATCCACGCTCATGCCAGAATTTGAACATGGGACGTCAGTGGCAAGATTATGAATCCAGCACTCAATGCACTCGGCTATTGAGGCAACACAAGTTCATCATTCATTCTCATTGTTACAATTAATATTAGGGATTGGACATTAATTGGCACTCTATCGCTATCGGCCAATATAGGCTTATCGGTTTAACGGTAAAATTACTGATTATTTTACCGATCCGATATATCTATAAATATCTTATAATTTAATGCAAAATTCTTCCATTTTGTTACAATTTTTACGGATAATGTTGTAAAAAAGTAAATATCTAAATATGCATCTTCTTTTGCATTTCCGTCACCTTGAAACACACATTTATTTGATTTGATTTGATTTGAATTTAAAAATGTTGGTGCGTCAGCACTTAGGCTATTTTGCACCCATCACATTATAAGGGGTCCAGCCCCTTATCATAACTAAAGTAACATAATTGTTGTCTCGTGTAACTAAAATATTAAAATATTCTGTCTTCGGTTAAAAGCTGAGGCTGTAAAGGGGCACTCAGCACACACAAGGACAAAACAAAGGACACCACACAGAGAATTATACTGGCCAGTCGCCAGATCCTCGTTAGTCTGCAAAATACAGTCCAGGGTGTACTATGTGGAAGTGAGGTTGACAATTGGGTGTACTACGTGGAAAATCACCCCTTACACCCCAACACACATTTATTAAGTTCAATAATCCATTCAGGTTCTTCAAGGACCATTTGGAATTTTATATCGGATCGATAGAATATCGGTTATTGGTATTGGTAAATTTTATATCAGAACTTTATCAGTATCAGCCAAAATTTCATATCGGCCCATCCCTAATTAATATAGAGGGTTGAAAATGAATTAAACTTAATGAAAATACAAAAAATAGGTACAGAATAACCCAAATGCATTTCTTTGATTTTCAGTGGTGTACAGGATGGATTAACTGTGTTTATTTATTGATTAATTAAGTGTTGCATAAAAAATATTGGAATTAAGCAAAACACTTGTCTTAATGTTGCACTGATAGTAATTAAGTAATGTTTGCTGCATAAGTGAAAGTGTACTTTAAACTAGTGATATTTTTCAGCTTTATGATACACACAGGTTACTTTATTTGCACACATTGCATTGAGATCAATTTACACTAAATTAGATACAGATTTAAAAAAATCCTTTCCAAAATAAAGAACTTGTACACACAGCAATAGCTTCTTCAGAAGAAAAAAATATATATATTAAGCACTGTACAGTGACAACAGAGTATTTCACTGATTAAATTTATGCTGAATTTATGGCAAAGTACACATTAGATTTACTTCTTTTTTGATTTTGCAGTCTCTTGTTTGGCTGGTTGAGATGCCTTTTTCAATGCATCTTGCATTTCAATCAAAACACATTCTAAAGAGTCTTTGAAATCCTCTGTGCTTGTTTCGGGACAAGAGTTTAATGAAGCGATACCAAAGTTCATATCATTGTCACGTGGATTGTAGCAGCAACCATACCCATCAGTTACTACTGGCCCATAGCACATGAAAGAATCACAACGACCAGGAACCTGCATGTAATTAACAACATTTTTGTTACTAATGGAAACAGTGAAACTTTAATGTAATATAAACTACCTTCGCCTTTAGCCCTGACAGTCGAAATTTCGACTGCCACATGAGATCAATTAATGCTGGATGGTCCATGCCATGGCAGCAATTAGTGTGCAATTCCTCGAAAACTACACACAATATTTTAGTTCTGTCTTTTTTTATCTTTAGTATACATACGAAGGTATGACATACTCAAATTGAAAAACAATACATCCATTGTTACTACTATTAACAGGCGAAGTTTGAAAAAGTCCTTTGTTTCCTTTTATTTCCCTTTGTTACTGCCATATTATTATGGGATAGATTTCTAAGTGTAAAATACTTCATCTTTTTTGCAAAAAATAAATTCTACAAGCAACATGTTAAGCAACGTCCGACAATTAAGGATTCAGGGGGGACGTGGGGGCAAAGGCCTGATTGTCGAAATTTGCCATGACCACGTGTTAGCAGACAGTAGCAATTAATGTGCCATTTCTTGAAAACTATACACTGTATTTCAGTTCTGTCTTTTTTGTTCATTAGTTTACGTATAAAGGTATTATATACTGTAATTACAACACAATACATCCATTGTTACTATTATTAACAAGTGCCATTTGAAAAAGCCCTTTGTTTCCATTTTGTTACTATGGGATAAATTGAAGATAAAAGGCTATACCTGCTGAACTACTGCATTTATTTGAACAATTTAAATTCTAAATGTAATGAGTAAAAAAAAAACATTTTATGTAACATCCGAAAATTAAGGATCCAGGGGGTGTGAAGTGGGGGCAAAGGCCCAAAGTCGAAATTTTCCGTAATTACCCCATAATTTCCGTTTTTTTTTTTCAAAGTTGCGGCACGTGCATTATATATCCTCATAGTGTGGGATTTTGTCATGCATCCCTCCAAATTTGGTCCATCCAGCATCCATAGGTCCGATGCTAGAAGTGAAACTTCAGAAGTTGTCCTGAAGCTGGCAACACTGCCACTTTATATAATGTTATTATTTTCTACTCAAGAAGTATCAGTCTGATTTCAATGAAATTTTGCACAGTTATAAGAAAGTACCACCGCTACATACTACATTTTTTCATTGACATTGGTCTATTGAGGGGGGGGGGGATGTGCCAACTTTTTAAAAAAAAATCAACTTCTTTTTCCTCTTTGTTTAACACTAATTATTGGGAGGCAGAATGTATAAATTTTAACTCCGCTAAAAGCCCTGTCTTTAAGAAAGATCACAAAATAAATTTCATCTGTCTACAAGAATTAGTTCTTGAGTTACGATTTTTTTTGGTACTTCGCAGCAAGTTTCAAAAGCGCACGCTTGAACAAGTTTGAAAAGCACATGCTTGAACGGGAATTCGGGCACGCGAGAGGTCCAGCGGCTAAAGGTTAATGGAAGCAGTGAAACCTTAATGTAAATGGAGAAATCTTAATGGAATATAAAACTATATCAAGGAATAGTTATGTTGCTGCATAATGCAGACAAACTTTCACAGCATGTAGAGGACACCACAGTGAACTTTTCTTAATCATATTTTGCTTATATAGGTCTCGTCCAGATCCTATTAACCTTCAATAAATGTAATTTTCTATTTTGTATCCTTGTAACCATGCATCACAGATTCATGGTTCACATTATCTTCACTGGGTACATTCTGTCCATAGTATAGTAAAAATTTTGTCAGTTTCCAACAGAAAAAATACATTTAAAATCTTTACATTTACTGTCAAATTACCAATATTTACATTAAATTATAAGTAGACTGCATTCTGGATGCTTATCAAAATCTGATGCTCTGTGCTATTGATGTAACGAAAGTCAACTTTCATTTTCTTTCATGTACGCTCTTCTGGTACATAATCGTAATAAATTCTAGTAAATAACTAGTAGTATCCGAGATGTTGATAGTTGACACAACCATCGTGTAAAATTTGATGACAAGTTCCCTAAAAGAAAAGGGTTAGTTAACTTCAAAAAATTGTTGTGATTGTTGTCTATATCAGATGCAAAATATCTCCACTTAAACTTACTGCATTCAAGAAGTTAGTTTGGTTAAAAAATAAACTTAAAAAATAGGCCATGCAGAAACTCAAATAATAATTTAAGTGCATATTCTTACTTGACTTGTTGAAAGTTTCATATGAGAGCTGCGAAGATACCCTGGATCAGAATACAGCTTTGGAAGTTCTATGCAATTTTCATTTGCTATCAACTTCAATCCTAGCAAATGGCGATCCACACCACGTGCATTTAGTGCCTGTAAAAGAAACCAAGGTATTGCAATAAACTAGAAAATAATCACTACAAATTACATGCAAAAAAAAAAAAAAACTTAATTTATAACCTTACACTCAATTTAGAAGGTGTCTCTCACAACCAAGGTTAGCTCTATTGCCTTTCATGCATGCAATCCCTAGTTGGACCTCCAAAAATTTTGATGTTGACTCAGCCCTTTGTGGGATTTGGCTTCCTCCACTAAATTTTTCTATTTTTCGCTCTCTCTTTCCAGCATTGTTCGTACATTATTTTCAAGTATTTTATGAGTCTCATGCTGCTGTTTTCTGGCTTTTGAGTATAGAGCCCACTGCCTACTACTTCTTATTTTCAAGTAGCTCCCCAATTGCATTCATGATGCTGGGTCGACTTTGAAATTTTGGGAGCTCCCATTGGGGATCAAACCAGGGACTGCTCACATCAAAGTCGAAAGTGCAAGCTGCATGGCTACGTGAGAGCTCTTTGTTGGTTTTCTACCACTTTTGAATTACCTTTAATACGGCCTAAAATTTACGAACAGATTCCTTTATCTTCGTAATACTCAGTATAATGAGAGTGAAGGTAGCATGCATATTAATGTGCTGCATGGGAACACTTTCACTTGCTCATACGTGTTTGAGTCTCCCACGCTCGAGCATGTTACACTCAAGCATTTACAATGGAATATCATTTTATTGTGAAAATAATGGTAGACACATATACATGTAAAATATCCATCCTGGCAGTTTCAGACCACAATCATCTATTTCATTTTCATATATTGGTAAGATAGACTATAATACATTTTAACATGGAGATGACGACTATGTTCACTTAAGTTTCAATTTCACAGCATCTCTCACTTCACGGTCCATATTTGAGGGCCCACTACCACAGACAAATTACGGTTATACGTATACTACTAGGCTTTGAGCATATACCACTCGTTTAGCCTGTTCAAGTATTATTCGCTCGAGCGAAGAAGCTGTAAATTCCTGGTGCTATCTAGTGTCATCCATGCAAACTATTAGCTGCTCGAGCAAAAACCCCTCACTGCAGCACTCTAATGCAGATACACCAATCAAGAAAAATATATACTTATTATTATTATTATTATTTAAAAAAGTACTTTTTTCCAATCTGAAATATATGTTGTATGTATATGTACATGTAAATGGAAGGGCACTTTTGTCAAGGAGTTCGAAGGAAACAATGTATTTGAAATTAAATGATGCAAGTTCACAAAGTTATATTTCAATTTAGCGCACATTTTCATACATGGTACAATAAAACATTCTGTGAAAATTTGTGGGAAAAAAATGCTTCACTTTTTATTTGGAAGTATGTACCTCAAGTGTGTATTTCTTGTGGCTATCAATAGCCTTTCTTAAGGCATCTGCTTTATCCTTGTCCGATTTATTGGAATCCATCATTGCCTGTGCAAACGCCACAGATTCGAGAGAGCACGAGCGAATTGCCTCCGTTCTTCCGCCAGTATACTTCCGCAATGAAGCAGACTCATAGTGAGCTGCTGGTACCCCATGCAGCCTGGAAGAAAGTAAGATTACTAGAGGAACATATTTTTGTTAAATAAAAAAGCAAAATTTCAATACAAAAACAATCAATTTCAGGTTCAAAAGCAGTAAATAAAATAA
Source organism: Lepisma saccharinum (assembly GCF_977018435.1). Classification (NCBI taxonomy): domain Eukaryota; kingdom Metazoa; phylum Arthropoda; class Insecta; order Zygentoma; family Lepismatidae; genus Lepisma; species Lepisma saccharinum. The sequence goes on from NC_139229.1 coordinate 131,100,842, forward strand.
AATTTTGGTGTTATAGTGGTGAAAAACATTATATAAAATTACATTTTGGTTTCAAAAATATGAATGTAACAGAAATTTGATTTAAAATCTGCACTAATTAACTACACACAAGGAACATATCCCTTCTAACAGTATATCCCTTCTAACAGTATATATGTCCTTACCAGAATATTATGATAATTCTTGTACAGTGGGATCCATGAGTATTACCGTGCAAATTGTCCATCACCATGTTCGTGCACTTTATTTGTCCCAATAAGAACTTCAAGAATTAAAAGAAAACTCGAAACAAGCTGTTGACAACTTCTGCATCAGCATACATACAAATCCATCGCTTAAAAACACATAGGATGTAAGATAAATATTAATGAAAATAGTCATGGTCAATTTGCACGGTAATATTCATGGATCCCACTGTACAAAGGGATCCATTTTTGCTTCTCAAATATTTACTAGAGCAGAATTAATAATTTTTCTGTGAATTGCATAACTCACAGGACAATTCTGACTTGCAGAAAGTGTCGTGTTGGTAAATAAACTCTAAATTTCGTGCTTAAGAGCCTATTTCGCATTTTGCAGTTCATTTCACATTATTTCGTGACTAAACAGGGTAGGGAAATGCACCTCACACCTTTCAGAAACATGAAAAATGAACATTACAATGTGCAATTTCACATTTCGTGTTTTCGTCAAAAATGAAATATGCATGCCTCTAAAGATTACTTCTTACAACAGAGCAAGTAAATCAAATCATGAATATATCAATACAAACCCACACAGTTACAAGTTGGTGTTTTAAGCACGGTAAGCAAATTTCTTTGTGTTTTTAACATGTTTCAATCTACTAAGGATGGGACATATTAATAGGTGCTCTATTGGTATCAGCTGATTCTAAATATTGTTTACAGCATAATGGGGCAAATTGATTGGTACTCTAACCATATCAGCTGATACAGGCATATTAGTGAATCTATAAATAGCTTAAATTTAGTGCAAAAAACCTCCATTTTGTTGTTATTCTTTCAGATTACACTGGCCTGCATGGGTTTCGATGTCTCGCAGATGACTGTTGTCTCTGAATAACTTCATCATGCTGATCCCAAAAATAAAATCCATTTTACCCATCATGTCGTTTTTTTTTTCAGAAAACAGCAAATATTAACCGCCTTAATTTCACAATAAAATGTGTAGTTCCATCATTTCCTCAATAGATGGCTCTGTATAGATGGTGGTAAAATTTTGGTTTTCTACAATACAAATCATCCAAATTTGAACTATAAATGCACATAGAATAGTAAGCATTTAATTCACCTTCTATCTTCACAAGAAACAGTGGCATGAAAATTGTAAAATTTGATTACGTAAGTTCCGTTTTCGAAATCCTCATAAACATTTTTTTCTCAAAATATCCAAAACTCAATGTTATAAGGTAGTGGGTTGATTGAACTTAATGACATGGAGAAAAATCCTGATGTGATGGGAAGAAATTTATGTCATATCCGTCATAGCATTCACAATACTTCCAGAATTGTAAACAAGCGGAATTTCCTTTGTTTAAATTTATTTTATTGCCTTCTGTAATAGGAGTAATGGAGTGGAAATTGTAAAAATCCTGATGTGATGGGATAAAATGGATATCATGTGCATGATCAGCAATCATAATACTTTCAGAATCACCTATTGGTTTGTACACAATCGAAATTTCCCTTGTATAAATTTATTTTGTTGCATTCTGTAATAGGTGTAATGGTTAATATGAGAATTTTGGTTGTGAAATATCCTGACGTTATTGGGGGGAGGGAGATGTATGTCATGTGAGTGATCAGCATTCAAAATACTTCCAGAATCACCTATTGGTTTGTAAACAACCGAATTTTCCATTACTTAAAATTTATTTTGTTGTGTTCTGTAACAGGTCTAATGGAATGGCGAATATGAGAATTTTGATTGTGAAATTGTGAAAAATCCTAACGTGATGGGAAAAAATGGATGTCATTTCTGTGATCAACACTCAAAATACTTTCACAATCACTTATTGATTTGGAAACAACCTAAATTTTCCTTGCATAAATGTATTTTGATGCGTTAGGTATAGTGGAACCACGAGCAAAACAACCTGCGCAGACCCGCGAGTCATGTGCAACGTACCCCCGCGAGTAGGGGAGGGGGAGAGTTGACCATGCTTCCTTATGGACCGAGGTGGAGGGAAGAAGGGAAAGTAGCGCGGGGACTTCTCGTTCCAAGGTTTTTTTTCCTTGTGGTCGATCTATAATAGATGTAATGTAATGACGAATATGAGAATTTTGATTGTGAAATTGTGAAAAATCCTAACGTGATGGGAAAAAATGGATGTCATTTCTGTGATCAGAATTCAAAATACTTCCAGAATCACCTATTGATTTGAAATCCGATTTTTTTTTTCCAACATGCAGGGCTGTGTTATAAATCATGTGTCCTTGTTTTGTACAGTAATATCTCAATACGGTTTGTTTCAAAGCAAAACCCACTGCACTCACTTGGTTACATACATTAATTATGAAGGTTAATAAACAAATTCAAGTTCATTAAGAATTTTTTAAGTTTTATATTGTATTGGTTTGATCAGGGCCGAGCGATGCAGATATATCAGTATCAGCATTGGTATCGGAAAGTATCGGTTGGATTTCCGATGTTTTGATTGTTTGCAGAGTCTGCATAAATCTCACACAACACTTTTGCAGAGACTAATTAACCTAAAAATTATGCAAAATTTGATGTTCCCATTGATTTTGCACCAGTATTATGTTAAAAACTGTATTTTGTGATTACATAACAGGTAATTTAATATCCAGATATAATTTTTGTCTAGTTTAAGCAAAATACTGGTCAATATTTTGAACAACTTAATTGCTACAATTTTCAAGCATCGGTATCGGTAGAAAGTGGAAGGAGAATCGGTATCAGGATGGGGTATCAGCTCAGCCCTACACACACATAGCAAGTACAAGAGAGATTTGAAAGAACTCTAAGTGTGTGAACCAACCATACCTAAAGTACTTTTCTCGTCACCTATCACTTCTTTCTGGCTACACTGTTGCACTGGCGGCATTTGTTTTCTTCTTCTGTGAACATGCCAGGCTAGGCGAGGTCACAAAATATCAACTTCTTTATTTTTATGTTTGGTAAGTGTTTACTTTACATATTAATATTCAAGGTGATTCCAAAGTCTCAGGACACCTTTTTTTCTTTGAAACTATGACAATAAATGTGATGAAAAGAGAAGAAAGTGAAACTAAATATCGAGAAGACAATTCAGTCTAATCTATCTCACTAATCAATCACTTTGATAAATGTCCTCGGCTAAATCTGAAGTCCTGACTGGCACAGCATTATACATATATACCTGTCAGAATTCAAACTAAGTGTTAGCACAGTAGGAAGCTACGGATATATGTTGAAAAGGAATACCAGCTTACATATGCAGATGAATAGTGTTTATGCTCAAACAATTATAAATATTTTTATGCAAATTATATTGATAAAAACAAAAAATAACAAAAGTTACAACAGCATCAAATTATGCATTTGTTAACAAGAACATTTATAACATATAAATGTTATTTATAAGAAGAAAATATTTCTTTATTATCTCCTTTTGAGATAGAGTAAGTCTTTGTTTTTATAATTTAGCATGCATCCATTCCACAACTGAGTATACTCATTATGCCAATTTCTTCATCCAGGTTTTCTACAATCCTGAACTTCAGTTTTCAAAACTCAACATCTGGCTAAATCACATCCAAATGTAGAACATGTGTGTGTCACTTTATGTAACTTTCCTCAAAAGATTAATTTAAGGAATTGTAGCATTTATAAGCTTGCTTGTTAAGTAAGATGAAAGCAGATACCTATTAACTGCTTCAAATTCAACATGGCATATTTTATACATATGAGTGCCATTCCACAACTTTCCAATCTTTTGAAAGATTATATCATAATCAAAGTTCATTCAGATTCATAAAAGGCTTCTATATAGCTTAAGCATCCAAGTTATTATAAAATTGCAAAGTTTAATGCTTTAAAAGCAACAATTATTGTACAAATATATATCCACCCCATATTGCTATATCTGTACTTATCTTTTTTCCATCTTGAGATTTTTTTTTAAAAGTCACAGACAACTAGTATCAGAGTAACTAGTTAAAGCCCGATTTTTAGTATGTGTTATCGTCAATTCTTTGTGTTTTTTTATTTTTATCAATAAGTGCTTAACAGCTTGAATGTTTGTGTAGTAAATGTACATATTTGCTCTGTTACAGCTATTTTACAATGTATATCACAATATACTTATCTAATGATTACAATTACCATTTTTTTGAATGTTGATACAAAATACCAAGGATGACATCATATTATACATTGAACAATTTTAAAGAGTTGACCTTTGTATATAAACCTTGATGCCAATGCAAATGTACACAATTTCAATAAATTTAATTATAAATTTGAATGTATCATATCTTTCTTGTCTGAATGAACACATATGATTGAAGATATGGTTATTTTTCATAATATCAATCAAAAATAACTTATAAATATGAATTCAAAATATTGCACAATTTGAAAATTTTGTCATGATATACAAATTGTTTTTTTTTAACATCATATTTAATAAAATTAATTTAAATAGTTATTTCAGACACTTAATTGCATTATATGAATAAATTTTGAGCAATCATATGACTAAATTATTATAAATATTGCACAAATGTGGAACTCTGAACTTAGCCTAACCATTTTCAAATGTTGTTATGACAATGTATTAATTTTATTGTCATAAAACAAATGCAGTAATGGCAGATCCAACTTCACCTGGGTACATCGGGGTTAAGGGGGCCATGTGTGAGGGTGCTTCTAGGACATGGCCGCCATCTTGAAGTCCACCATATTGGATTGAGGCTAAATTTTTCAAATGACAAGGGGGCCAAAATATTCTGATAAATATATTTTATTTCCGTACCTTAATGTTAAATTCATATTTCCTTATCTTTTCAAAATATCACCGTATTAAAAAAAAATATATTACATCACTGATACAATGAGAAAATTGAGGAGGATCGCCATACCTGTAATAAGCATACTGAATTCCCATTTGAATGTAACTGTCTGGACTGAGCTTTTGAGACTTTATGAACTCTTTCCCATATTCACGAAAATGGAGAGCAAACATGTCCGTGTCAGCAATTAACCTGGAAATACACATACACACAATTACAAATTACATGATCTTTACAAGTGGCCCATGTAGCCACACTCCTATACATAATATTTATCAACAAGTTTCTTTAGTGACTAAATTTCTTTAATCTACTCAATGTATCTATGTACTAAACATACATCTTTCTCAAGAGTCAACAATACAATGAAACGTTATGTCGGTTACAACAGAATGTGAGTGAAGCATAACGTTTATGGAAGAATGTTGGTACACTTCCACATGTACTACAATCATTTCGCGAAGTACATCTGGGTGATGCTTAATTTCTCATCATATTTTGTCAAGGGACAACAGGTCCTCAAAATCCACTTGTTTCCCTTGTCTCACGATTTTACACAAGTAACAAGACTTTTTTCTGTGTGTTATTATTCAACATGTGTTCTTGATGTCTCAAATGTCTCGACATTGAGTAAAAAACGTAATGAGTTGATGACAGATCATATTTTTTCTGAGCTTTTAAAACAATACTGAACCTGATATCAGTCTGTTTATCTTTAGTTCAAACAAAAAAACATTGTTTTTATTTTGCATTATTTTTAGATTTTTTGGTCTTTTTTGTCTTTAAGTCATTTTCCACTATTTTTTGATGTTTTTGTTGCATTTTTCTTCATTTTTGATGTTTATTTTTCTTTTCCACTATTTAAATGCATTTGCTGGCATAACTTACATATTTAAATTTCTTGACATAATATTTTTTAGCAAGTTCGCCATTAATCAAAAACATGGTCAATGCAAAAGCACAATATAATTCTTAACTGAAATATTTGGCAACGGAGTAAATAGTTAATTGTGGTAAATTTATTTTCCTTGCACCAAACTTAAAATACTTTGTGTGAAGCCTACTTTGAGGTTGCTTGCTGCCCACTATTATTACTTTCACCTGTGGTTTTAAAGTAAAATTTGTCACAATTTTAAAGATAATTATCATTTGATGTATGCGAAACACAACTGCCTTTTCAGATGCTGACCTGGTACTGTATCGTGCAACCTTGTGGTGTATTTTATGTAACTTTGAAGCAAAAATTGAAAACTGCATTAGCACTTAATATCCTTCTCCCCTTTGCTTCAGGAGTTGAAACCACCAAACAATGGGTTTTATCGAATTGTTCGACTACTCTGGTAATTTATGAAAAAAATCAAGCTTTGATTTTAAGAGCAAAAATTATTTTAGGTCATTTTTTTTACAATTTTTAGGTCATTTTTTAAATAATTTTAAGGTCATTTGGATACAAATCTTCAGAAATAAATGCAACCACTTCTTCGGAGTGACACAACAAACAGCACATGTTGCTTGCAGGTCATTTGGACCAGAACGTTTTCTCAATAGTGTGTATTATGTCGCCTCAGTTCGCTGTTCGCACTTGCACAGTGAATGCTTTTTTACAGACCAGAGGTATCCATGTTGCTTGTGTTTCTAATTTCAGACTGAACACTCTATTACATGTGCTCAGAGCAATGAATTGAACACACATGAGAGTGTGACCATATTCTAACAAAAACTGCATCATTCACTTACCTACTCATTTCTGATACATAAACATCAATCAAAAACAATTTACTGTAACCAGTACAAAAAAAAAAAATAAGTAGCCGGTATTTAAACTAATCCATGCACTTTTTTATATATATATATATACCTTGTACAGTTGGATCATAGATGATCATAAAGCACATACTGTTATTGTTTATGCAGTACTGTAATGTTTTGAAACAAAAAAACATGATGCAAACAACCCATTGAAGGACAAGGCCTGCCGTGCTTTTAGTTGGGTGATGAATGGTCAGTGCATTGAGTCCCATTTCTGCTGTTTTCTGGCTTTTAAGCCTGACTTTCCTGCTTTCAAGTACTTCCCTAATTGTCATCGTAATGCTGGGTCAACACCAAAATTTTGGAGTTCCCACCAGGAATCAAATCTAGGACCACTAACATGAAAGCAAGAGTGCTAACTATTAACGTACGTCGAAGATGCCTAAAAAATGTATATTTGAAGTTATTTTTCCTTGCAATGACTTGAAATTACTTACATTTCATTCTTTTCTCATACACATGTTATTTAAAGGTGACATTTGGCTCAGAAATATATCAGCAAGTTTATATGAATTGATAAGTGTTTCCTGCTTCATTGCACCACTAATTCTACTAAAAGAACAATGCAATAGAACTTATCTATAATGAACACTGATAGGGAACATAAAGATGTCCACTATTTCGAAAAAAGCTTATTATGCAAAAGAATGATTTATGCAATAAAATGTATTTTATTTGTTTCAGTATTTGGTTAATAAATCTATACCCAACACAATGAAATGCTAAGCACTTTAATTTTATATGAAGGTTTTGACAAACAAAATTTATAATTTCTCTTGTATGTAGTACACATTGCTTGCACTGTAGAATGATTTATCTTGTAGTCTATGGTTATTACAAGCATAAAAACACAGTTTTCATTGTGACGTTTCAGAAGAACACACGCTCCCTTCATCAGACATTTATTTTTAGTTTGATTAAGGATACAGTCATAACAATGATTAAAAATTTTTAACAAAAAGAATCAGTTATACAATGGATGTTGTCAATGTTACATTGTTGTAATATAGCAACTTAACTGTGAAATAAGCAGTCTGCTTTATTATTATTTCAGATTAAAAAAATTGATCACATTTTTTTAAAAAAATTATGAATCCCAAATATCATCAGGCAATTCAAAATCATCACTGCTTTCATAGAATTTCTTGATGTTTTCAGTTACATTAAATTTTAAAGATGGTGGCCTACTCCACTTGTAAAAAAGAAAACTTCATAGTGGGTCTATGTTACCATTTTCATTATTTAATTTATTCCAGTGTTCTTCTGCAATGAACAAAGCTTCCTAGACATTCAAATCTATGTTTCCCGTCCCTCTTTTTAAAACCCTTCTCTTTCAATCATGTGCTTCTCCTCATTGATGTGAGCTGACAAAGCTGTTCTTGGGTTTAAATTTGAAATTTCCAAATCGTGCCAATCTTATTGCCATTTTCCTCCTTGTTTGTCCTACATAATCCTTTGAACATGAACAACTTATATTATATATTCCTGTGGTTTCCACATCTGGTAGAGATTTTCTCATTTTGTATTCATTAAATGTACATTCCAAACTCCTTGGTGATCTAAAAACAATTTTATGTGAGAATCCCTTGTGGAATGGAATAGAAACAAATTTCTTTTCAACAGATTTCTCATCTTTGTCCATATTTCTCTTTTCCTTTAGTTTTCTTGTGACTTGTTTTTTGATTTGGTTTATTCTTTGTGTGAAAGCCATTCTCTTTTGCTATATTAAAAAGCTTTTCTTCTTCATTTTTGATATCCTTATTATTAGAACGTAGTTTTTGTGCTCTCAGGAAAACTTTAAAAATGTATTATCCATTGTTATACGAGAATGTTCTGAATTGGCATGGATGTATTTTTCCCCTGCTAGTTTTTTCCTATGGACTGATGTTTGAATTGTTGTGACAGTTGTTTAATTTTCAGATCATGAAAAGAAATTGGATTGTCATTCATGGGTTCACAAGTGAATTTTATGTGAGGATGTGATTCATTCAACAATTTAAATACGTCCATGATGGTGTTCTCATTTTTAGCAATAATTAGCACATCATCTACATATCTGGTGTAGAGTATGATATCTGCACCTATCTGATTAACAATTGAAGATTCTATGTAATGAAAGAAAATGCTGGAAATGATTCCAGATACTGGGTTTCCATTGATAAACCATTACTCTGTTGATAAATTTTGCCATCAAATATGAAGTAATTGTAATTTGCACATACAGTAAACCATCGCATCATTTCCCTTGCTTCTACAGGGTTAACCTTCATTTCAATAAGCCATCAAGGATCTCTGTGAAAGCAATGATCATTTTGAATTACCTGATGATATTTGAGATTCATAATTTTAAAAAAAAATGTGATCAAAAATTTATTATCTGAAATAATAATAAAACAGACTGCTTATTTCACAGTTAAGTTGCTATATTACAACAATGCAACATTGACAACATACATTGTATAACTGATTCTTTTTGGTCAAAAATTTTTAACCATTGTTATAACTGTATCTTTAATCAAACTAAAAATAAATGTCTGGTTGTTTTTTTTTCCTAGCAGTGTATCTGATATGCATTTTTGCAAGCCATGAATTCAAACACAACACTTTTTAGATGCCACTCACTTCATATGATAAAAGCAGTATCCACTTTAAAGATAAATGAGTTTCAACACTCGGATACTCTTAAAACTTAATTCACATGTAAATATGTCTGGATACCAGCAAACCATCGCAACTACTATTACTCACTGTTGCAAAACTGTTACCTCCGAATTCCAGAAACTACCATTTTTTACCACGCTGCCCATTGTACAGAAGCTTTAAACTGGAAGTTTTCAGTATCTACTTCTGTTATTGAGATGTGTCCACTATTTAGAGGTTTACGACAGGAGAAGTTTCTTTTTCTAAAATTATTTTTGAAAAGAAAGAAAGGTTTTATGGCTCCCTTCTATATGTCAAGCAATCAATAACTTAATAGAGAGAACTTACTTGTCTACATTTCTCTTTGTTCTCAGTATTGCCTTCTTTACTTCATCTGAAACTGTAAACTCAAGTTTTTCAGGCTCATATACATTAGGACAGGACTCCCATTTCCTCTTTGCCGCTTCACCACCTTTTTCTCTAGAAAAGAAAGTTGCATGTCTTTTTTAACTCAATATCAGGCAAAGTTTTGTATTTTTGTTTCTCATCGTCACTTTTCTTCCTATTTTGGTTAATCACGATGATGAGGATGATTGATGATTACATAAAATTGGTGAAGGGACAAGTGTAAAGAACACCCTTGCTCAGGATGGAATTCTAACCTGGTAACTTAGGACACAAGAGTGAAAGTCAACTGCTTAAAGCACTCAGACTACAACCATTAACAGGCAAGTGTTTGTGTTTGTCTGTAATTCTGTTGTGCAGTTCGCATTAAAGTCATTTATTTTAAATAATGATACGAACATTTTGTTTATCTTTTCATATGTGATCGCAGTGTAAAGCAACTATTACTAAGAATGGAACAGATTACAATTAGAGATGGACAATATCGGAAATTTGATATTGTGATATATCATCAAGAAAATATCATCACAGATGATACAATATGCTATTGTTTCATATCGTTATATCGACAATATATCGTCTCCATGATAAATATTGCAATATTAGGGATGTGCCGAAGCAGATTACAGATGTATGAAAATCGGCCGAAATTGACACATCGGTATTGGAATCAGCAAAAATACGATATTTAAACCGGTACAGATTATACTAGAGTTGTTACCTTCTAATAAGTTTTATATTCTAGTTTTGTAAGATTTATTGAAAATTTGGCAATGATTCGTCATTATTGTAGAGTTTTTGTAATAAAATTATTGCAAACTCATTCAGAGGATCAACCTAACTATAAATCGGAAATAAAACAGTACATTGCTGAACCAGGATCTGCTGTTGTATTGGAAATTCAAAAATGAATATTCAAACCTGAAGCAAGTCCTGAGAAAATACTTGGGCATACCTGCTGCATCAGTATTCAGTGATTGAGTGTTCAGTGTTGCTGAACAGATTTGAGATAAGAGAAGAAGTAGGTACTTCCTGAAGTGCTTCCAAATCTCGTGTTTCTGAAGTCGTATCTGGCAGAACAGGAATTCATTTTGCATTTCAAAGAACTGCTTGTGTACTAATGTTTAATCTCTTGAGAATCCATGTTCTTCTTAAAGGTTCACATAACATTTTGTAGATGCAAATGTACATTTGCATCTCTTGAGATTATATATGTATATACATATGATATGCAATAGAAATGTACATAGCAAATTTATTTTTGTCATGCTGAAAATAACATCCCACTTCTGTTTAATAATCTTATGTATCGGAATCGGTTAAATATCGGCATTAGTAAATATTTAGCTTCATCACATCCCTACCAAATATCATGACGATATATCACTGACACAATATATATGGCTAAAATATTATGATATATATTGCCAAATATCGTGATGATATATTGTCTAGTTGATATAGCCTGGACAATATTTTTTAAACATCGTGATATATCATCTGGATGATATATTGCCCAACCCTAATCACAATAATTCCTTGCTAATCTGCAGAGAGAGGACTAGATTAGCAATAGTATACCAATACTTAAGTAGAATTCTGTTTTAAATTTAATGTTACTAGCTTACTGTAATGTACAGTAGAGATAAACTGACATGAAATTTTTGCCAATAGCGGTATAGTTTAACATGGCGACAATGAGACAGGTGGCATCATATACCGTCACATCGAGTACTGTATTCAATAAAAAAAGAAAGAAAATTTTGTAAAAATGTGATGTTTTAGAAGAAGTGGTTTAGTTCACAGCATTCTGTCAATCATTCCGAATCCATTTCCAGATCCTTCTTTAGGGAGTCCAGGAATTAAAAGATTAAATGATGGTTTAAAATGGGTGAAGGAAGGAGGGTAAAGTACGAAAACGGGATCATGCTAAACTTACAAAGAGGGAGGGGGGCATGTGAGGAGGTCCTGTCTGTCATCCAGCTTCAAACCATTGAGTATTTTTCTCTAAAATAAGTAAATTTCACTAAACATTTCCAATTTCTACGCCAGTTGTAACATGTGTAACCACTTGTCCCATTTGTCTCACTTCGCCTTCCTTGTTTGTGCCTTTTCCCCAACGCACACTCATGACATACTCCACTGTTCTTGCTTGGGACGAGAATGAGACAACTTTTCAGAGAAGGAGGTTCGATAAATAAGAGCAGATTAGCAAAAGTCTACAACTCTAAGGGTATCAGCTATTAGAGGCATATTGGTTTGCCAGTTTGTCAGTAAAGTGCTAAATTCTCTCACTGCATAATTCATGAACTCTGCTTTTGTAAATTTCTAAATGTGTGATATGTTTCTCTACGGCAAAACCAATTGCAGTCAGCTGATTACAAAAAATGATTGAGTCAGGTTTTGCATGGAACACTTAGAATGTTATATTGGATCAGTAAAATATCGTATTGGTAAATTTTGTATCAGTAGAGCCAGATATTTATGGAGAATAAAAGATTAAGATTTCAGGCAACAACTAGGCATATTTTGAGATCAAAAGCAGTATATAAAATGGCATTTTGGTGTTAATATGGTGAATAAATACCTAAAATCTATTTAAAAACTATACTTCTTACACAAAATTAACATTTCACTTCAAATAGCACATTTATATAGTTATCAGAGTATTAAGTTTGTTTCTGTGTAAAGAAGTCCAGTTTTGCTTCTCAAATATTTATAGATGAATTAATCAATTTTCCTTGATTTGCATAACTCACAAGATAATTCAGACATCAGAAAGTGAGTAAATAAACCATATATTTTGTGTTTAAGAAACATATTTCGCATTTTCCAGTTCATTTCGCATCATTTCGTGACAAAACATGGTAGCAAAATGTACCTCATACCTTCCAAAAACATGAAAAATTAACATTACAATGTGTTATTTCACATTTTGTGTTTTCGTCAAAAATGAAATATGCATGCACCTATGTATCAGTATTGGCAAAAATTTTATGTCAGTCCATCTCAAAATATAACAATGTACTGAACCTTACATTTCATAAAAGTAGTAAGTGAACACTTAATATCAATATGAATGAAAGATCCATGTGGAAGAAAAACAAAAACAAAGAAAAAATGAAACAGGAATTACATTTATGAATTTAACTTTTAAAAATTTACTGGATACCTTTCCATGATACAGCTGTTACCTATTATCAACATTTTCGTGCACCAAACATTTATCTCAATCTAAGTATTTGAAATGGATTTTGTGTCAGGAAACATTCAATACGAAATACAGCTCATGTTAACAGAAGTATATAAATTTATATTAAAAAGCATACTTAAATACCGTATTTACATGCATATAATGTGCGTGCATGTATAATGCGCACCCTGGTTTTTGATGGAGAAAAGTGTCAAAAAATGACATTTCGTATATAATGTGCAGTATAATCCAGCTTTCTTAGTTGTAGGTCGTAAAGCTGTTGCTATGCCAATCAAAAGTGAATTACATCACACTGCTTATATGCATTCCATGTGACATGCTAGAATTTAGCCAGAATGGCACAGCTTTTCCTGGTGTCGCAGAACATTACATTGCAAAGTAAAAAATCATGGGAAATGGCATTTAAACTTTTATACATGGTTTTGCTCATTTCCTATTTACTTCTTCTAAAAAAAACTTCCAAGACTATTCAACTGTTCTATGACTAACGAACGTAACATTTGTAAGAGGCACATTCAGGACCCTCAAACTAGCAGTTAACAACACACGATTTCTTTCTTTAAGGCATTTACACACTCCATATGTGTCATATTATTTGGCCAGTAATACATTTTAATTATTATTTTCTTTTTCCTTATCTTTTCTTTCATCCAAAGTACTACAAAAATCACAACATTCCTTCATTCTGTGATGAGCTTATTTCAACCGCACTGCACATTAGTGTTACCATCTTGAACAGAATATTGTTGCCATATTCAGAAACTGCATAATGTAAGCTTAAAAACAATATATAACATGATAGGGTTTTGTAAACATGAAAAATCAATGCAAGTGTCACGAAATCATGGAATGACCCTGTACGGTTTCATGTTGGCTGTCCGAATTATTCCGTGAATAATACGGACCATTGTTTTTGGGGGCAAAAATGTTGGAAAAAAGTGTGGATTATACATGAGTAAATACGATAATCTTGAGGTGTGCTAAGGACTATGAAATTATATGAATGGGAATCTTAGTAAATTACACATTCATGTAAAATGCAATTACCTTCATTATTTACACTTACACGTAATCCACGATGTGATCCATCAAATGAGTGATCACTCCACCTTCCGCTGGTGCATGTTCATATGTTAAACCCACCTCTCCAGAGGGACTAATACAAAACTGAAAAATGCAAATAAATGGATGGAGATAAACGATACATGCATCTAAAGGCAGATTATCTAAAACTTGTATCACATATTTCAATTAATACCTGCACTGTAATGTTTCCATTAAGCTAAAGCAATAAATTATTTCTTAAAACCATATTAATCCAACCACCCAAAAGAAATTGATGTTTTGCATTTCTCTGTTTGGGGAACACATTTTCAATGTCTGTTGTTTTGGCCACGTGACCGCAATGGGTTTTGCCTTTGTAAAACGTACCGCACATTTACAATACCATGGTATACGATTTTTATTCTTATATTCTAATAAATAATAATAAGCTACTTATACATCAGATTGGTAATACAGTCAACTCTTGATACAATGACCTTTCACAGTTCCCGGGAAAAGGGTCGTTATTTTGAAGGGGTCGTTATTGGAATTTGCACCAATTTTCAGCTTAAACGGAGCTCAAACTGACACAAAGATGCCTAGGAGAGGGTAACACAATTTATCCTCATAGTTATACAACCGGTTATGCACATGATGCATTTTGTGAGAAGGAAAATAGAACATGAAAACGTTTTCACAAATAAAGGATTTAAAATAATGTTACTTTCTTTCAATTGTGCACAGTCGTTGCTCTTCCAGGAAATTCTTACAATTTTGGTTCATGATAAACCAGTTTGCACTGAGACCTACTGAAAGGAAAACAATCTCTCGCTTATTGCAAGCGAAACTCGAAGAATCTTGACACCAATCACACTGGCACCAGCAAACATCGGGAGATAATTGGGCAGAATGAATGTTAGATTTTATACGGGTCTACTGGAGCATTGTCTGTTACAAGATTAACTGGTAAGATTAGATCTCTCGGGAGAAACAACACAACCTTTCTAGGCACCTGACCAAAATTGTAAATTTTGCTCTGGTTCGGCTGTTTAAAATACAACATAAAAAAAAGTCACGTTTTCTTTGCTTCAACCAACTTCATAGTCACCCCCTCCCCCATTCAAGGGAGCAGTCCAAACTCATTCCTCAAGTTGCATTGTAATACAGCGTGAAAAAGGAAACACGCAACTTGCGACCTGTTTTCACCCAATACGTATTCTAGGACACGTATTCTAGGACACGTATTCTAGGACACATCATTAAACAGCGTCGCAGTCGATAATCATTTGGGTTTGAAATTGGATTTCACTTTAAACTGTATATTTAGTCCCGATTAGACCATCAGCATAAAATGAACTCAAAACAAGCTTCATGAAACCTGCGCATTTTTAGATATCAAAATGGGAGATCGTTATTTGATTTAATGTTGGATTTAGGAGTATTCTCGATGTCAAACATCCGCTCCTCCAAACGTTTTCCCCTTGAATAATGTTTCTTTAAATCAGTCTCAACGTCCATTTCTACATTGAGCACTTTTCTTTTCTCCCACATGAATGGTTCTCGAAAAAAGTGGCGATTATATTGTGTGCATTTCCTTCCAACAGGCTCCGAGTGTTGAGGAAGTTTATTCTTGTCAGATGCAAAATAAAATTTACCCTTTTGCTTATCAGAAGGTGCAGAACATAAAGTTGTTTTAACTCTTCTCTTTCATTCTGGAGATCGAATTCCATTATCTTCAAATCAAAACAGCTTTGAGAGGTTCAAAACAATGACTTTCGCCTGCTGGATGAGTCATTGCTGTTATCGGCAAGAGACAGCTTTGCAGATGCTAGACAAAACACTGGTGCCAGCTGCAGCGTAAAAACAAGGAGACTGGCTGGAAGTTCGAGCAACAGGTGGTCGAAGAGAAAATCCTCAGCAATTAAGATAACTCAACTGTCAAAGACTGAACTCTTATCAGCAGTGCGAAGAAGAAAGAAATGACCCTTGCTTTAGGTTTTACTATGCACCAGACAATAATACGGGCAACATTTCCTATGCAGTAAATAGCATTAAAAGAAAAAAAATAGGACCTGAATTCTGCAATTATCACTTGCACACTAGTGACGGAGAATGAGCTGGGAAGGGGAAGGCGGTTTTTTTCCCCCAAGAATGTATCCACAACTGGTTGTCCTATTTTAGACGCCAAAGGAAAGGAAGAGCGGTCCACTTCCACCCTCTCCTGAAATCACCCAGCGTGCACACACGAGCAAGAAAGAGCAAGAAAATCGTGGCTGAAACAATCGTCATCGCTGCCCCCCCCCCCCCCTTACACGTTTGCTGAGAGGAAAAGAGACAGAAGTCACTCAGCCAACGGAACACTTTTTTGGCAAATATTACGACATTGGCACAGTTAGGAAACCGTATGAAGTGGGAAACGGGAGTTATGATGCATGTAAGATCGAAGTAAACTTTTGCGGAAGCTTGGATGACAAATCATTAAGCAGGTTGACGATCTTTAGTTGGCCTATGTGGCTTTCATTATCTCTAATAGTTTCACTTTTTATGAAGTGTTATAGGGAACAAAGAACACGTTTTGAATGAAAGCGGTTACTGGAAGTTGTCTGCTACAAGGCCAAGAGTTGGTCACTCACGGAGACCTGCTGAAATCTAGGTCAGAGCTGGACAGATGGTCCAGACTTCCAGGCACCATGCATCTGTATTTTGGAACATTCCTGTGATCTTATCTCTAATTTCTCAAGGTGGTGCCCCCCCCCCCCCCCATTCAGTTGTCAGCAGCTCTTAGAACAAGGAAACAAGTCAAGGTCGATTTAAAATAACATCTAAGCACATTCGATCTTCTCTTCTCGCGGTATCCAAGAGCAAGCTAAATCACAATGGCAAAACAAGTCTGGTGCATAAGTAGTGACCGTCCCTGCGTTTGGGGGAGGGGATGACAGAGGTCAAGTGCTATTGGATATCACTCAAGCGTGGTGTGGTGGTGTCTATTTTTAGATCAGGCCCACTTGCGACCCCCAGAGTGCTCCTCAAGGGAATTGCAACACAGCGAATAAAATGAGTGCAACAAACGTATTTTTCGGCCGATTTCCTTGAATTTTTCAACTATTTCCCCCCCCCTTCAAATTTTTCACGGTTCCCGGGAAAAGGGTCGTTACTTCGAGAGGGTCGTTAAATCAGGGGTCTTAGAACGAGAGTTGACTGTACTGATAAAATAGCAATTAATCTGTCTTGTCCCTTATAAAAGAGCCATGGAGGTTCAGGTTGTATGCCAACTACTGCCATGCAGGAGATCCAAGTTTGATTCCTGGGGAAAGTTCACATGGCGACTTTCCATCAATGTCCCTGCGTGAAGCAGGACTAGAGTTCACCTAGCCTAAGAAAATTAGGACCTGGGGGCAAACCCAGGGAAGTACAGGAGGTTGGAGCATGGTGCTGATCATGTCACGGGTGTAAGGGGAACAATCTTGCACACAGTACACTCCGGACTGAATTTTGCAGAGAGGCCATTATAATTCTCTGTGGGGCATGTGTTGTATCCTGTTCATATGTGTACAATTATATTGTACAATAAATCAACAAACACATGGGAAAACTCAGGTTCAGAAAGTTACCGAGTGACCTTATTCAGGTCAGGTCTGACTGCACTCCTGGCTGATATGTAGGCCCTCTCCCATTGTTTCCGTACTGAGGTGTTGGGTGATTTGGGGTAAAGGGTGGATGATCCTTACATGGAAGCAGGGTTATTGTGACTCCTGATATGGACAGTGACAGTGAATTCCAGGTCTTGGGTGGAGGAGCAGTGGTTGTTAATACCGAGAATGAGGGCTGTGGATGTTTCCCCCAGGTAAAAGCACCACATATGTTGGATACACGTAGACGGGGTTTGAGGAGTGGCAGGTTTCTTTTGAAGAGCACAGGAACTTATGAGAATGGGACAAGTTTTGCATCATGCGCGGTTGAATTTGAGAGCAGGTTGAGGGAATATTGGGGACCAGGATGTTTTGGAGATTGGGAGGAAGTATGCTTTAAAACAATTTTGGTCTCGTCTGAAAAGATATTTCACTGTTGCCATCAATAAAATTAACATACTGGTTTGTGTGAGGTTGAAAAAGATCACTAAGTGATCTACTTTGGGTCACACTACATTACACTGAAGTTTTCGTGATTTGATCATTCATACCCAAAATATATATCTCTTGTGCAACAAATGTGCTAAGTGTATTGTCCAAAGTTTGGTTTGGTAGGTTATACTAAAATGTACCTATTTTGCTCAAATGTAAGCTAAATATATCTCTCCATTTATGCTACATATAAACTCCTCACAAAAAGTCTGCAATATTCCATTTGTCGGGGAGAAAGGACATGGGCAGGGCGCAGTGCGGGTGGAATGTAGTTCGAAACATGAGAAAAGAATGCAGGCAGAACACCATGTGATGTACGTGCATATCCGGGCAACAGCTAGCGCCATCTACAATGTGGTACAACCTATCAGTACCGGCCGAGTTTACCTGGCCGTCACGCAGCATGTCAAATCCAGTGTCTTCGAAGCAGTGCAAGCGTTAAATGGATATCTGGCGTTAACGATGGTGATAACGCAGTTTGATCGCACCAGGATTGTGACATTGTTGCAACAAGGGCGTACACAGGCGGAGGTTGCACGTGTGGTCGGGGTCACCCAAGGAGCGGTATCTAAAACATAGAAACGATTCAGGAACACGAACAGTGTATCAGACACGCCGAGAAGTGGTCGTCCAAGAATGTCAACACGCCGTCAGGATGCATACATTACTGTGACTGCACGCCGAAGGCCAACAGCGACTGCCCGGGAGTTGCAAAAGGACTTGTTGCAACCATCCAGCTTTCGTATCGCGACCCAGACTGTGCGTAATCGTTTGCATAGTGTCGAACTAAGGTCATATAGGCCGCTGAGACGTGTGCCACTGCGACCTCACCATCGGCGGAACAGACGAATATGGGCTGATGAACATCATAGGTGGGATGTGCAACAATGGCGGAACGTGATGTTTTCCGATGAAACAAGGATCTGTTTGCGGCCTGATACGCGACAACAACGTGTTTGGCGACGTCGCCAATGCCACGGGAGGCAGCAGCATGTGCAAGAAGTCCATCCCTTTGGTGGTGGTGGAATCTTGTTTTGGGCAGGTATCATGTACGGGCGACGGACACCTCTCATTCCACCGCAAGGGCGGTTGACGTCTCGACGCTATGTGGATGAAGTGCTACGGCTTTTCGTGCTTCCATTTCGCTACCAGTATGGTGCCGACTTTGTCTTTGTGGACGATAACGCACGTCCACATCGTGGAGCACCAGTGACCAATTTCCTGCAGGATGCTGACGTTCGTCGTATGGATTGGCCAGCACTCTCCCCGGACATGAATTGCATTGAGCATGTGTGGGCGATGTTGAAGCAAGCCATTTCACGTCGTCCACAGCCTCCGCAATCACTGCCAGACCTCATCCAGGCTGCCCAGGTTGAATGGGACCGTCTCCCACAGGATGCCATCGATGCACTCATCTCTGGGATGCCACAACGCGTGCGGGAACTGCACAGTGCAAGAGGAGGCCATACACATTATTGAGGGACTCACTTTATGTGTGTCACACACTGTGGCCGTTTTGCACAGTTCATAGAGAAGACGTTTCTTCCTTCCCTTGATTTTGGTTGTTTTTCGTTCACTATATTTGGTTGCTTTGGTGAACTTGGCAAGCTGGCATCGTCACTTGTCCTCTATTTTTGCACTTGTCCTATCACAGAGTGTATCATTTTTCTTACAATAAATGTCTCTGTTCCCATTTCTTCACTTTCTTCTTATATTCCAAACTTTTTGTGAGGAGTTTATATATAATAAAATAAGTGCTCCCCTGTGCTTAGCACCATGCCATGAACGCTCCACACTTTCTTGATCCGGTCTTGAGTGGGGGTGATGTGATCAGCATCATGCCCCTGACTGCCTTTACCCCCCAGGGTTTCCCCCAGTTACCCATGTCATTCGACACTGGGTGGGAGCTTCCGTTAGAAAAGTTCCCGGATTTGAACCAGCTAGTCAGACGTGTTACCGACTCAGCCACTGAGGACATAACTGAGAGAAATTCTGTTTTCTGTTGGACATTTTGAAACATGTTGACTGATCTTGCTCAATACCAGACCAGTCCTTGAAGATATCTAGGTGCTAACATAATTTCATCTCAAAGTTCAAAATTTAAAGCAGGTTCAATGGTAAAAAAAAATGGTCACTTCCCTCCTAAATTAATATAATTGAAAGATTTGGCATTATAGTCCAAGTGATATAATGAGATTTATTTGCATTCCGCAAATTAAGTTATGGAAATGTCAAAAATGGACCAAGAAAACAATGAAAATACATGCATTACAAGCAATGATTTTTTTAATTTGATCCAAGCCTCTGCTGCTTATGTGCAGTATAAGGAGTGCCAGCTAAAGTTAAATGTTTTTCCATGCCCAGGCAATACGATTTAGAAATGTTCAGCCAATAATTAATGTGAAATCTCACCTGTATTGTCTTATCAAACCATCTATTGCCAGTATTTTCCTTGCTGCCACCTCCATGAAGGCACAGGTGGGCAGCAACAGTCTTTCGATTGGGGTAACAATCAGCTGGTAAATCTTTGTCAAGACACACTAGAAACAAGGAACTTTGGATTTCCTCTATGGTCTGTTGGTTCTTGTTATCTGAAAGGAATAAAAAAAAAATGATAGAAATTAAATAAAAATGTTGCAGCTATGCTCAATATCCTACCACTAGGGAATTTTTTTTGCAGAAAACTCAAAATGTGGTAATTTCAAGAGGTGAGAAGTGTATTCTTCTACAGCAATTTGTCATGAATTGATGGAAAATTATTTCTTCAAGAGACTAAACATAGATATTAGAAACTGAAGATTGTGAATATCCATACTAGAAAGGACATTTCTATATTTTCTAATAACTGTAGTGTTTTCAAATCAAATTTGAGATTGTATTAATGTTATTTTATATAAATTGTTTCAGAATTCCCCAATCTCTCACAGGGTTCCCAATAATTTTGGAAAAAAAACCTTCTGCAATTATTCCATGTTTTCAGGCAATTTTAAAATAAATTTCAAGACCGTTCTGTGGTTCTTTAACATGCTAATAACAACCAAGTTTTTAAGTGTTAAACTGTATTGTAGGAAATAAATGTACAAAAATAAACTATAAAAACATTTCTATGTTTTGATTGATTCATTGAATTGGTTTATTTTACTTCTCTTTTCTGCCACTTTTGGCTAATTGTGAAGATGGGGATGTGATGATATGATGAAATTGATGAATGGATACTCACAAACACCCATGCCCAGGGCAGGATTCAAACCCGGGACCCCTGGCATCGTAGTACAATGTGCTAACCACTCCACCATGGAGGCTAATAAAATAAAATATTTTCCATCAAGTAGCTGATACAAGAAATAACTGGAACTTATTTTCATCCCCAAATCCTGGCAAGTGGAAAAACAATTGATTTGCCTAGTCTTTTCCATGTTTTTGGCTGTATTTTCAAAATTCTCCGAATATTCCATGACTTTTGCACACATAGATCGATTTCCCAGAATTTTCCAGGTTTTCCACAACAGTGGGAACCTTGCTGGAAAAAGATACAGCAATTATTACTGTCCCAAATACTATGTTGTTGTTTTTTGTTCTTGTTTATTTTTCAGTTTTTCAGAAAATCCTAGAAAATATGTTGCTAAGTGCGTTTTTATTTGTGAATTTTTTTCCGAAATCTACAAGACGTCCTCTTTCCATACATATCTAATATGTTACATATTATATTTCTCTCGCATTTAC
This sequence comes from Lepisma saccharinum, assembly GCF_977018435.1. NCBI lineage: Eukaryota > Metazoa > Arthropoda > Insecta > Zygentoma > Lepismatidae > Lepisma > Lepisma saccharinum. The sequence continues at coordinate 131,122,834 of NC_139229.1, forward strand.
AAATGCTTTTTGGTAACATATTATTTGCAAGAACAAAATACACATCGAAATACATTATGTAGAAGTAATTAATGACAAAGAACCTAAAAAATTATTTTCGGATCCAAATCGTAACTAACTGCAAAATCCGAAGCGGAATCTTCGTAAAGAATTTCCCCAATATGTGCATAAATTGTGCAATGCTAGTCTCAAGCATATAAGCAAAAGCACAATGTAATCACAGACAGGAGCACAAGCAAAATTCAGGAAAGAAGAAAATGCAATATGTAGCGGTTGGAATTTGAAAGAGGTGGTTACGACACACATGCACAAGAGAAGCAGTGAAATTATAGCTCGTCATTCATTCACAATACAAGCGTATAGAGAATGATGAGCTATGCCCATCACCCATCTTATCGGACAGTTGTTGACGATGCCCTTCTGTCGCTCATCCGGAATATACGTTTGTCAAAAAGTCAGTATCTGTCATGCAAACTTACCTTGACACAAGGCCTCGTAAGCATTTGCCCATGTATCTCTCTCGTCACCTGACAAAATTCCAACTGGTGGTGCTACATGCTTGGATTGCTCCACAATAAAGCTCAATTGTTCTTTGATTGAATCTTGAGGTATAGGCTTTCCTTTGTCATCATAGCAGTACAACTTGAAAAACTAGAAATATGAAACAAAATATTATCTCAAAAGTTTGTCTTACGTCCACATTATGCTAATAAAGGCTAACCAGGACTGGACTTGCAATTTAAACTGAGGTCTAAACCACTGTGCAATGTGCCTGCACCGGGGATCACACCTGAGATCCCTTGATTACAACGTGACAGTGTTACCCTTATGCCATCAGGGAGGTGCCAAAACATTTGAATTGTTAAAATGCAATGCAAGGGTCAAAGGTACTGTTTCCTTCTCCAAGTGCCAAGTTTTGCTGTTAGAAGCATGGGAATTGAACAAAATAGCAGAACTAAACACTCATTTGCAGTATATTTACAGAAATATCAGTTGGTAAAACTACTGGAAAATTTCCTTGTGAAGGGAAATACAGGTTTAATTTTAGGTAACAAGGAAAATTTTATGAAAAATATCAAAATTGCCAGAAAATTTGAAGTTGTTGGACTCCTGTTTTTGTTTTACTTGCATGCCTGCATATAGGCAAATTGAAAACAGGCATACATAAGACTTAGATCAGAGCTTGTTATTGCTAGCTCCACAATTGTCCTCATGGTGCTGGGTCAACAACTCCCTGCAGGGATTGAACCTGGAACTAGTAACATCAAAAGCTAGCATGCTACTATTTTGCTGCATGAAAACTCTACAGTGCTTCAATCTTAACATTCATGTGGAATTGCCGTAAGTTGTAATGTTACATCATTTAGTACCTAAAGAGAAAATACAATTACAGTGTGCAAATTCACAATGCAGTTTGTCACTCGGCTACCTAATATTTCAAAATATAAAATAGTTCAATGCAACAAGAAACCAGCATTGTTATTGCTGTAATTTCACAGAAGAAAATGAGTACTTCGTATAACCTACCTTGAAACTTTGGATCCCACAGAATGCAGCATCACAATAGTCAAAGAAACAGAAGATATGCATAAAATAGCAGAAACTTTGAAAATACAATTGGAAATCGACAAGAGAAATGTTAACTTCATTTATGTTTCCCACCCGGTATTCACTTACTTTGCAAACACTTACAGTCTTGTTGTCAGTTTTTCTGCACAAGAAGCCAGAGGCCCCAAGTTCCAATGCTGACTGTACCATTGTGTTTGTTGCTTGACTTAGTTCATCATTCTCATTATCACAATTAATCCAAGAGAAACAGTATGTCCATGTGTCTGAAACCAATTCTATGCAATGCTATTGTAAACAAATTCATCCATTATAAACGACATGCACATGAAACCTCCCCCATATCTTAAGAGTTAAAAAGCATGACAAAAAATTAGGAACAGGGCAAAGCCAATTTATAATGTACAAGTATCAACCTATAATGGCTTATCAGAACTAGTATCAGACTGAATAAAATTCCAGTGTTTCATATTCCTTTTCTTTACGAAATTTTCGATAACTGAGAAGATATTGAAATATGACAAGTCTCATGTAATATGCTGTTCTACTGTAAGGATAAACGTAACAAATGTGTTTTTAAAGCTCTATTTTCGTTATTTCTTCTCATAATTGTAAAATATCCCAACAGAAATTTTAAAGTATTTTGACTTTCACAATGCCGAAATTAGCATTGTATTTTAGAATCAGTTAAATTTTGACATTACATTGAGTTCTAAAAGTGATCATCAAGTACACATCAAATGTCCTGCTTTGTTCAATATCTAAAAATAATACTATGTTTTGGCATGTATAGGACAGATGCGTGCACCCTGTTTTTGAGATAATTCCATTCACAAAATGTAGTTTCTTGGGATTTCGCTGAAGGGTAAAATCAGGAAAAGAAGCATTGAAAAATACAACAGGGTTGCAAATTTCTAAGCTTGCACCCATAGTAACAGTACTAGGCAGAACATTCTCCATTACTAGAGTTGATTGATCACTGAAATGCGTTCATCATCTGGCAGTAAAGACTCAAGTGAAAATGAGAAGGACAAGTGAAGTGATGAACAGTAGTAAATATTGTTGCTACACAAATTAAGACATTGGTTACACTAGTAGTTTCTACAAGCTATGTAGTATTAATGAAGAATACATTGTTTCAAAAATAAATATGACTTTTAATAATTTCAAATATAAGCCCTGTCTACTCTTTCACTCAATTTTGGGTAAAAGACATGCAGCATACATATGCATAAATATGCAATTCATTTGTCTTAGCCAGCGAGTTATGTACAGACTCGAGAGACTTTCAAGTGATTTCCATTTGGAAGTGTTGACTCAGGATAGCTATCCCTTCAAGAGATCAGTCTGCCACTTCACTGTCTCCTATGTGCATGTAGCCTTATGAGCAGTTAGGCTAATCAGGAGGGGAAGTGCAGTTTAAACTGAGATCTGAACCATTATACTAGTAATGCCTCCAGAAGATATCTAAGACAGGATGCCTTGATTACAGGCTGACATCAACTGCTACACAAATGCTTCACAGCCATGTGAAACGAGCTAATATGAACATCTTATAAGAACACTGACATCGACTCCTATCTCTAAATGGTTTCTCTAATACCAACTCCTAATATATGTAGATTCCATAAACAATACCTACATTGTTGTTATGAACAACTACGCAGTGCTGTGAATCTGGACAATACATCATACTATCCTTCGGAAGTCCAGGGACACGACACGTCCCAAGCACTTGATGGTACTGTGTCATATCCAGTGGATCCTTTCCCATTTTTTCTTGTGGTAGCCCATTCCTGAAAGAAGGAAAATCATTGAAATATAAGAACTGTACATATGCAAGTGTGTGTGTGACAGAGTGGAGGGGAGAGAGAAACTCTAACATACACACAAAAAAATCTCAACAATAGCCTCATTCATACATACCTGTAAAGGCTGTTACAAGATATCAGCTTGTAGCTCCAAACAGCCTTTACAGAACCAGTAATGAAACAGCATCAATTATGATGTACGACTGAATGGTTCAAAATCATGACTCCTAATGTGCAAAGAGCAACAGTGGAAATGTTACCAATAATGCTACTCAATATTCAATGCACCTTGGATTTTCAGCATTGTGTTTCTTAAAGAGGTTCCTTCCATTAAACCACTATCACTATGTTATTAATAAAGTTGAATAAAAAGTAAACATTGCCTTGTTGCAGAAACCACGTGGCATGGTGAAACCTGGTGGTGCAAAAACATGAAGAATGTGCCAGAAAGTAACTGAGATTAAGCATATTTTCTTTCATTAAAAATGTTAGTTCAGACTTTATTTTAGTTGGAAAATATTTTAATATTAACAATAGTTTTCAAAATACATTCACATTTGACATGGTGATGTTGGGAATTGGACAATGACAGAGAGAGACAAAAGAAAGATGCAGGCAGTGGAGATGAAATGTCTTTCTAAGGAGTATATTGGGGAAAACTAGAAGGGATAGAATAAGGAATGAGGAGATCCGACAGACAGTGGGTGTGGTGAAGCTTCAGGACAGGATAGATCAGGCACAGATGAGATGGTTAGGACACATTAAGAGGATGGATGCAGAAAGACTACCAGTAAGAGCTTACAATGTACAAGGAGTGGGAATAAGGCCAAGGGGGAGACCAAGATGTTGGCTGAAAGAGCAGATAGTGGAGAGTGTTAGGAGAAGAGGACAAGATGGAGAGGCTTGACTTCTATGCTGACCCAGCCAGAGGCAGGAAACAGCGAAGGATGATGACAATGTTGGAAATTATTTTCTCTAATCACACCATCACACCTTGACTTAATTAGGTAACTGTATCTTGGACTTCAATGAAGTGTTTCTTGTATTTTTCCACCATAACAAACAAGGGAGAAAACATCGTCTATCGAAACCCTGGTACACTTCTGTTCACAAAAAGTGGCACATTCGTTTGAGTTGAATTCCAGCTTCGTAGGCAATCGTGTCTGGCAGTACGTGCATCCTCTGCTTCCTGTTGTCAGGTGATGTTGCCAGTTGGTGGTTGGGGGGCTGGGCTGTGCTGCTCAGCATGGTGCAGTTCCTGTTCCCCATGTGGCTGGAGGGGGGGTCGAGTATGTGCACCACATCTTTTCTTTTTCAGGTTGGGGATCTTTCTGAGGACAGGGTGCCAAGTCTGTTGTGCCTGTCCATTGTCCAGGTTCAGTGCTGGTTTCTGTTGGATGATAGCATGGGTTTCTTTGACAGTGTTTTCTATTACAGAGCTGGTTTGGTGAAGTAAGGATATGGAGGAGATGGTGTGGTTAGTGGAGTGGAGGTGTTGAGAGGAGCCTGATTTTGGTTGTCATTTTTGGCATCTTTTACGTGTTTGTTAATCCGTTCTTGGACAGTGCGGATGGTTCTGCCAATGTAGGTGTTGTGGCATTAGCATGTGGTCTTGTAGACACCAGGGGATGCAAGTTTTGGTAGGTAGTATCTCTTGAAGTTGGGTAGTGCTCTTCTGATTTGGGATGTGGGTTTGTGTGCCACTCGGATGTTGAAAGGTTTGAGGGTATTGGCAAATTTGCCAGATGTGGTGGGGTGGTATGGAAAAGCGATCCATTTGGGTTTAGGATTTTGGTTCGAGTTATCTCTGTTTCTTGGGTGTCCGAGCTGGGCTTCTGTTCTTGCACACCACATGGATAGTTGGCACTCGGTGCAACCGTTGTTTAGGCCTATTTCAGTTACGCATGCTATTTCATCATGGAGGTCATCTTCTGTGCAGCTGTGTGTGAAGGCTCTTCTGTAGAAGTTCATCCATACTCCAGCTTTCTGTTTTGGTGGGTGGTTGGATTTTGCATGGATGTACTGGGCGCCCGAACCTGGTTACCTGTATACGGATGTCGTCGGATGCTGAGGTTGAGGTGGTCATTTTGTTCCCTTTCAACGGTGAAGTTTATGTTAGGGTGTATGTTGTTGAGGGCAGTTAGGAGATGGTTTAGGTCCTCTTCCTGTTTGCAAATGACTAGGGTGTCATCGGCATATCTTCTGTATCATATATGAGCAAACTCTGGTTGGGTGAGTATTGACTTCTCAGCCACATGCAGTACAATGTTGGATAGGGGTGCAGAAAGGGGGTTGCCCATCACTAAGCCTCCTGCCTGGTGGAAGAAACTGTCCTTTTTTGCTGAAAGAGAAAAGGAGAGTCGCATTGTAGCTGTACCCTAGTAAGTGGAGCCCAGGAAAGCGACAAAATCTTCTAAATACCTTATTTCTTCCTTCCTTCTGCATAGGTAGGTTATTTACATCGGTTTTCTACCTCTTCTGGTGAAGGCAACAAACTTAATAATGCCTTCAATCAGTTACCCAGTGTTCAATCCTGGGACTTCCTGCTTTGTAACAAATCACACTGACTATTTCGCCAGAGAAACCAAAAGTTCAAATTAGTTACTCGCCATAGCATTCACACCAAAAAAAAAAAAGAGAGAAGTCGTCTTGCCAAATCCCGGGAATACATTTTAGTGAGGAATATGTTGTTCCTACTTATTATATTGAGACAAGAAAAACCAGTCTTCAGGAAATGGGTTTCTTGGAGCAGTATCAAAGGCTGCACTAAAGAAATTGTAGTTTGATACCCGGTGGAGGCACATGGCATAGTGGCTCGGATCTCACTTCAAACTGTAGGTCCAGTTCCCAATTATCCTTACTGTGCATAACGTGGACTTCAACGCCAAACTCAAACAAACAAGCATATGTATGATGAAACAATATTTCTATGAAACTCACAATTTTTGCAGTTAATTTCAGTGCCTCTTCTTCCAAAGAGGGGTGTAAGGGGTGACCTTCCACGTAGTACACCCAAATGTCAACCTCACTTCCACGTTAGTGCACCCTGGACTTAAGACTAACGAGGCTCTGGCGACTGGCCCCATGGCCAGTATAATTTTGTTTGTATTGTCCTGTTCTTTTGTCCTTATGTGTGCTGAGTGCCCCTTTACAGCCTCAGCTTTTAACAGAAGTCAGAACATTTTAAATTTTTTAGTTATGCAACGATAGAGTTGTTATTTGTAGAGGTAAGGGGCTGGCCCCCGTATACTGTGACGGGAGCAAAATAGCCTAAGTGCTGACGCTCCCAAAATTTTAAATTCAAATTCTAGTCAAAAAAAAAAATTCTTCCAAAGAATATTGAACGTTTCATCTTCAGTTGTATTTCACAACTCGCTTTTAGTATTGATTATTGTAAATAGAAAATATTAGCCGCAACACGATGAAGAAAATAAAACATGCTTTAAACTAAAAAAATATCTAGACTGTCAGAAGATCTGTGGGTGTCATATTTTTTTTTTATTTTCATCTGAGCCTCAGGAAAAATAACAAAATATAACGCTACAATTGGTGTGACGACTTGTAATCAGGAGGTCCCATGTTCGATACTTGTTCAAGGCACATAGTGGTTCTCATCACACTTTAAAACACTGAAATACATAAACAATGAAATAATTAATGTGTTACAAGTTGGTAAAAAAGACCGACCATGAGGGGAATCGAACCTAGGATTTCAGCTTACAAAGCTGAGTTTCAACCGACATGCCCACAAACCAAGGTGAGGAAACCAAACTATTCAGGTAATTTCTACATAAGATTGCATTTTTTCCTGTCCAGCTCGAAACTTTTGATGCTTCTCGCTAATTACATTAATTTGATAGCAATACGCTTCATCAGATAGTGTTTGTATGCTGTGTACATTGCTGACAGAATAGAAGTCAAGCTTGTGCATGAAAATTAATGAAAGACTTTGGGAAGTCGTGCTTTTGTGGAAGGTTTGTGTTTCCAACCGTAAATTACCATTGTCATCTAGCTTCCGTCAACATTGCGGATTCTACTATGTGATGACGAATCTTATTAACCAGTTACCCAGTTAAACTAGTCATTATTCTGGAGGGTCACAATTCTATTTTTGTGCTCCATTACGAAACCAACGTGCACGTGTAAAAAAGGAAAGCCCAAGAAATTTATTTTACAAAAATTCCATTTACTGTTAAAGTTAAATGAGAGGAAAATCATTGACTTATTGTTAATAGCCTGGATGACTGATGTGTGTGTGTGTGTGGGAGGGGAGGGGGAGTTACCTCCTCTCATTTGCCTCCCTGGCTGTGACAAACTCTTCTTGCTTTGGGAATTCTATTATTTTTCCCATCGCATATTCAGTGCCAACTTTGCGATTCTGTTTGCCAAAGTGGATGGGAAAGGACTATATATTCTTCAAGCCATCTTCCGGGATAGGATAACACTTTTTCCGACAGATTTTTTTTTTTCATTTTTTGCATCATTTTCAAGAATTACAACAGCACATTTCGCACCTTGCTTATTCTAATTGCGTATTTGTTTTTTTCGTTATTTAGTGTTGCTTTTCTTCCATTTTCGGCTACTCGCAACGATGAAGACAGACTCAAAAAGAACACCCATACTCAGACCGAATTCGAACCAAGGGCCCTCACATTATAACGCATTGTGGTAACCACTTCTCCATGAACGTCAAAAATGCATTTTTTTAAATATATTTTTCACGAATTTTTCGCAATTACATTAATTAATATTTACGCTGCAATCTTTCCATTAGCCCTTTTCTTTGAGTCTGAGCGACACAAAAAATGCAATGCATGTGGTTAAAATGTTTGATAGTAAGCAACACTGCTGCTTTCCGTACTCTTACTTCGGCTGTACTGCCTGACACAATCGCCTACGAAGCTAGACTTCAACTCAAACGAGTGTGCCACTTTTTGTGAACAATGGTGTACATGCCCACGTTTTGGTCACAAAGAAAACATTTTTTTTTAAAAAAAAGCACCCTTCTCCTGCACAGAAAAAAATAATAAACTGTCATTTGATCACAACATTCACACTTATATATAAAATTTTAAGAACAATTTCCTAATGAGTGAACAAGTTTAGAAGGATTCATCATTACATATAGTTGCAATAGTAAAAATACACAATAAGGCTTACATTTTAAACCTTGAAAATTTGCCTTGACCTTTATTTTTATCATGTACAGCAAATTATACTAAATAATTGATTGATTGATTGAGTTGGTGTTTTAAGTCCACTTTATGCACAGGAAGCAATCGGGTCTGGATCTACAGTTTAAAGTGGGATCCGAACCACTATGTGCCTCTACCGGGTATCGAACCCAGGATCCCTTGAATACAAGGTGACGACGCTGCCACTGCACCATCGGGGAGGCCCTATACTAAATAATGAAATTAATAATTGCATCTATAATTCAACGAAACATACCCATCCAACATAATCCTTTTGTAATCAAGGGTAGCTGCTATAGTCATTGCTGCGTAATCTAGCCGATCATCTTCACTCGTGAAATCCCGTAATGGAAAAACAAGCCCTGGGCTAGACCATACCGTCACTGGGTATCTAAACCCCAAATAAGCAGCATCCAACCAATACTCTGACATCTGAAATTTAAAACAAAAAACTATAATTGTGTCAAGAGACCTGAAAAAAAAAAAAAATTTTGTCTGAAAATATATGCATGTATTAATTACATGCGAGTTTTAAAAGTTAACAACTGGCCAGTTTGGAAAAATTCTGACAATTGTATAGACATCATCTATGAACCAAAGTTTGTGAAACAATGATATATACTGACAGTCACCATGCTTGTGTTCCAAAATAAATACCAAGTTTGAGTGTGAAACTTCAATAACTTTGGTTTTAAAAAGGTGGCACAAATTCTTGAGTCTATCAGAGAAGCTTAACGCTTTACTCCAAAAAATATTGCAAATATTAAATATAATGTCATAAATTCCAAAGTACTCATGAATTATTACAGAAGCTGTTAGTCATAAGAAGCAGCAAAATATTTTCACAACATGAATCTCCATATGTCTACTGGCTAAACTACAATGTGCCACCACTCCTGAACAGTGTTTCTCAACCTGGCAATTACACCAGACCAAGAGAGGTTCATTACATCCAGTGGTTGACAACTAATTTGTATGAAATTGTGCATTTGTCAACAAGTCGAGACATAATCGAACTATCGCTCTTTGTGATTTCACACATAATTTATTTATTAGTATTTAATGGCAAGGGTACATGTTACTTAAGGAAGCTTTACAGTTAAAACAAAATTAGAAAGATATTTACAAGTGGAATTCTCGTGATCAGAGCATAGAATTTTAAAAAAATAATTTATTGGGCCACAGTCTCCAGAGGATGTCCATAAGCCTGGTGGAAAATTTCGAATTTAGATATCAGAACTTGAAAATTTGTTTCAAGTCCACTTTATGCTGAGAGGGGCTAATTGGGACAGGACATATAGTTTGAATTGGAATCTGAACCAAGGTGCAATGTGCCTCCACCATGAAGTACATGAAAGTGGAAGTGAAATCAACATTTTGAGGGTATCACTGGTATAGTGTGATAAATTGTAAATATGCATAAATTCGGACACTACAGTGTGATTCAAAAGTCTCTTAACACCACCAATAAAATGTAATTTGGTTCCCTCTAGGCCTAACCTGTTTCTATCATGACCAATTGTACCCAGCCTAATTCCTTTACATTTTAGAATCACCCTGTAGACCACTTCAATACTGTCACACATCAGTGTGAAGAATTATAAATTGCACACATATGTAGGGGAATTATAAATTGCACACATATGTAGGGGAATTATAAATTGCACACATATGTAGGGTTACCAGATCGCTATAAGGGAAAAGTAAAGTGAAAATGTAGGACACAAAGCATTCACAATAAATAATGCATTCTACAACATGTTAGAAAGTAATTTAAATTGACACTTTTCAGTTGAAAAAAATAATTCCAAACTTATAATCATACTAAACAATGCACCTCTTACTACAAGTTTAAAGGTACTTCTCAGATGAGCCAATTTTTCTCAAAATTTCAGTTTTAGTCAAAATATATTTATGAGAGACTGGACAGTCAAATTCTTTGAAATTATAGGGACCAGTACCAAATTTTTTACAGAATTTATGAAAAAATATGAATCTAATGAATCCGTTGTGCTGATGGTAATGAAAGCACTCTCTCAACATTTGCATTAGGACCTGTAATGGCAAACAGATATTCAGTAATTAGTGTAATTTGAAATGGTTCCAGAAGTTTCATCTCTGGGGTAGTTTTTAGTTCAACAACTTTGTTCTCTATACTGGCTCTACAATAAAAATATTGAAAAAGAATGGGAAACACTTTGTTCCATCAAGACAAGAAATTCCACTCAGGAACTGAACAATGACATCATTAGAATGTGGCCCCAAAACTTTGTTCAATAATTGTTTCCATTGCTCTTATAGCAGAAACTTTTTTCTTCTTTTTGGGCAATGACTGAATTAAAATAAATTTCACTATTGAATTTGGGAGCGCCATAGACTTGTAACTTGCATGATTTATCTTTGTTCAAATGAAACACGCATTATTCTAATTAATATTATGATGCTCAAAATGTAGGACATTTATGATATTTTTCAAATTCCTCCCGGATGTCGGACATAAGGCTAAAATGTAGGACATGTCCGGGAAAAACCGGACATCTGGTAACCCTCCACATATGTATCAGACACATTTTCTAACCCAGTTGTCCATCCTGGATGCCTTTTCCTCTAGCATAAATTGCAGTTTTTCTCCAACACCTGATCCAAACTCATTAACCGCATTTTCAGTGGCTTTAAATTCTTCAGGGGTCACCAGTGGTTTTACTGTCCTGAAATGAAAACGTTAGAAATGTGGATATGCAAATAAAACAGAAAAAAAGCACTTCTTATTTCAAATACTACTGAAACTAATTCTGCAACAAAAGCTTATTTTAAAAAAAATGTATGTTGAATTTCAGTTAAAAACCTGAAAAATAAACTTACATTTTGCATTTGTAAACAGAATATCCCTACAAAAATTATGTTCTCCTAGCATGATGTAAGTATACAAATATTTTTTGTTAATATTATAAGTCATCTATCATACACTGCTTTCTTGGTTGACCTGCTTACACTACAGTTTCATCCTTATACACATCACTAAGTGTTAACACCTTGCTTTAAATTTTCTATGTGTTTCATCACTTTTCAACTGTTCGTAAACATTACTACACAGTATATTTAATTCTTCTTATTTATATGCTTCCCAGCATTAACTTTTATTTACATGCAAACAAAAAATATTAATTTTATACATAGGTATAACAAATGGTGGTTGTTGTTTGGTCCACTTTATGCACAGAAACACTAATGGGGACTGGACCTACAGTTTAAAGTGGGATCCATACCACTGTGCCATGTGTCTCCACCGGGTATCGAACCCTGGATCCCTTGATTACAAGGCGACAACGATAGGTATAATGAGCAGGGGGTAATTGACACCCCACCACCACCCCAGAAATTCTCACTGGACATTGACATTTCTTAAGTATGTAAAAAATTTGTACATAAGAATAGATCAGCCTTAGGACCCTTTCCCCAAAAATTAACTTCTAGTTAACCTAATGATTTTAATCAACACTTTTTCCTCATGATATAGCAAGCTCACACAGGTTCAGCACTTACGTAAGTAATTTACTGAGTGTCTCCTTCAAAGGTGGGACAGGCAAAGGTGGTAGTTTGGATCCCATTTTCCTTGCACATGATGATGATGATGAGTACTTCATGTTGGAATGTGCATTTGACCAACATAAAGCAGGCAATGTCCTTGTGATCTGTTTGGAGTGCACAGTCACCTCGCTAATGCAACCAATCTTTAGATATAAAAAGAAAATAAAACATGCCAAATGCAATACTTTAATGAAACATATTTTACAAATACAAACAAAATTAACTGAAATGATACGAAAATGAATTAAAACTCTCAACTAATGCAACAGAGAGTCAAGGTTAGAAATGGAACCTAATATTTAGATGTCATTAAACTACTACTGCATTTAGACACACACTAAAGCCCATTGCACACAGATGCCCTGTTAGTTACTGAACTAGCTTCTTTTATTTGCTTTCCAACTAGCTGGATAACTGTTTATGCCAACTAAACTGTATTCATTTTATGGAAATGAGAAATGCAGTAGTAAATAATGACACAGAAACTTGGTACTCAAGTATGAATTTGAATTTGATTCAGTCTGAAGACGATTCTGCTATAAGGTTGAAACGTCACGTTTATGGTGTGTTTATTTGACAATAAATTCTCCTTGCTCAGCATTTTGAGTGTTTTATTAAACATGAAAACAAGGCTCAATAGTGTTATCACTGGTACTCACGGTTTCTGTGAATGAAACCGTGTTACCTAAAAAAACAGGTTCGCGGAAACTGTGAGTACAAAGTTTCTCTGCCATTAAACTTTATTCTAACTCTTGTACTCATATGCTCAGAACAGGCCCAATCACATAACAATGAAGACAGAGATTGTATACATGCAATGCTTTACAGGAACAACCCATTACATGTGTCATTTATTCTGCCCATGGAGCTAGAATTTCTAATAGAATGGCCTTCAGCTGCATTCTTTATTATACTCCATCCACTGTGAGAACGAAGCCAATGTAACTAAAAACCCTTCAAATTTGAATTAGCATTTCCTTCCTTATTGGTTAATTCTGATATCATTGTTGTATTGATCACAAGCATAACAGTTTTAATAACACAGAACTTCATCATAATAGTTTGGTTAAGTTACATGGCTTTAATGTATGCCCTTGATCTCTATGACAGAGGCATGGCGTGCATGTAACTAGTGCAACAGCAAAATCTAAAGAAATTAGAAGTCTTAGAATCCTCTAAAGAATGGGGATGCACTAAGTTTTTTTCAATAAAATAACAATATTGTTAAATATGTTAACCGACAGCGTTGCAGTCGAGTGTATATTGCAGAGGACATTTTTTCTGCAGCCGACAGAAGAGAAGAGGCAGGCCGTTCCGCCACTCTCAAGAAGTAACAAAAGGAAAGGGTGCCAATGCAAGGGAAGAGCGGGGAAATACTTGAGGCAAGTGTGCTACGGGGTTATTTATATGCCTGTTTAGGGGCCCAGTTGCCGGTTCAGCCTACCGGATCAGCAAGTGTTGTCACATTAGATTTCCAGAAAAGGGCTAAATCCCCCCTAAAATGGGAATACTATTTCTCTGAAGCACTAGAGTTAGACTGCAAAGAAAAAGCTGGATTTAACTACAACTGAGACCGTTGATGTAATAAACGAAAAGATAAGTACTTGATGCAATTCGCGATTTGGACAAACCTTGCTCCAAAAAAAATAATTTGGCAACAGTAGTACGTACATCTGTACTTCTCTTCCATCGCTGGAGGAGGGGAATTCTGTCATCTGCTCACCGCACAAACGTCAAACTGACACGAATAAGTGGTTCTTCTTCCCCTTTCCACCTCTTTGCAAAAAAAAAACAGAGATGGTTGACAAGACTCAACTACTATTCACTGGATTTTAGCGGTAACTCTCTCATGAGTGGTAGTTCTTTCTAGGAGTGATTTGGCTAAATCACTGAGCAGATTGAAAAAAAAAAAAATGAAATGAACAAAAATCTAGATCAAAGGCATATTTTTATTTTTTGGGGGGGGGGTGTAGGATGGAGGAGATAACGTTTGATGGCCGGTAACACTTTTGAAAAAGTCACGCCACGCCACTGCTCTATGCATAATGTGACTGCGGAACAGCTAATATAGGAATCAACCAATAGGAATTCTAATAACATGTATTTCTTGAGTTTGACTTCATTCTTTCAGAAGACCGACAATACTGTTCTACACGCACTACTTATCACAGTGAGAGTTGTTCATGTACACGAACTTCATTTCTCTAATTTCACATAATGTTTAGAGATTGACAAATCTTAAAAAATATTATTTTAGGCAAGTGGTATTCCTAGTAACACATTTACACAGTATATGAGTTTTTGAGCTTTTGTTTTGAGTCTGATTTATGTACATTTAGGCTAATCGGGACTGGACCTACAATTTAAAGTGGAATCCGAACCACTACAGTGCCTCCACAGGGTATCAAACCCAGGACTATAAGAAGACAATGACACAGAATATGATTAACAGTATTGGCATTATTAAAAATTGATGGGCAATTCTAGTGAGCAATGAATGATTATTTCCTACATTTTGTTTGAAAAAAATAAAACTTGGATTTTTTTAGATATCCCATATTTTAAATTTTTTGACCTCATATTGTAGCCAAATATTGTCAAGGAGAATAATTGCACTACTCATGAAAATACACTAATGGATACTACAATCTGAGAGTACTTTCAATGCAAAATAGTTTCATTTTGGGGAAAATTTTTGGAAGTTGGAAATAATTACAAAATTTCACTTTTTTCAGTTTTTTCCAGTTTCTCACAATGCTCCTACACTTGATTTCTTGTTATTCCCATGAAATAGTATTGTTGCTCTTTAAAATAAAAAAGACTGAAAGACTTAATCTCTCTTCATTCCTTTGTGGCATAACTTTGAAGAGAAATATGTTTTTGTATTATTTCCACTTCTTTACAGATATGTAACTTACTTTCTTTATCTCATACTAGAAGGGACATTTTTTTTCAGCTTTTAATATATGTCTGCACACCCTATCAGCGAGTAATAATTTCCCTCAGGGGATAAATATGCCAACCCAGGTCTACAATCCAGAACCTTCGGTGGTGAGATAACTATCGGACCACTCAACACAATTTGTTACCAAGGTTTGGGAAATGAAAAGTCAATGAAATGGCCATCCCAATGTCAAGTATTCCATTATCCCACAAACACCCCAAAATAATGTGTTCACATGTACGAGATGTGCAAAGCTGCCAAAAGTGACACCCTAACGAATTGATTACAGCACTAACTAAAAATTGTAACCACATTTTGCACTTTACAATAATTATTTTTGAATGCTTATATGTAAAACAAACTAACCCTTAATACTGCTGAAACTGACAAACAACTTCACTTTGTTTCAAAAAGTACAACCTATATTCCACCAAATATCAACATATGATAATTCCAAAAGAAACAATTCACAGTAAAAAATTAATTTGCTCTTCACTACAAACACACACACTCTCACGATAATTTAGTTCCTGCTTCAACAATAAAATTGGCAACTCATTATAGTACACACAACTCAGAAATGAAGCACATGTGCCAATGTATCAACGATCAACATCCTCTTGAGATAAATTTATAATCAAGAGTTAAAAGTATAAAGTCCAACACTCAGCTGACATTTTATCAAAGACCCTCCTCCCCATTTCTATGACTCAATATATTCAACCACACATACACACATGACGAAATCCTTATCTCAATTGACGAAACAGAGAGAAAATCACATGTTCACATCAATTAACAAAACATTTTCAATGTTCAAATAATAAAAAATAATAAAAAATTAAACTAAAAAAAGGTTTATCGTTTCCTTACATTACGAAATTTTTTACTTTAACTTTACATAGATAATTAAACATTTAAAAGAGAAAAAAGGGCTTCTGGTTCTATTATTATTAATTATTATATAGCTACATCCACACCTTGCGAATATTATCAAGTGTTTGGAAGTAAGATTTTCTTATATTCCTCTCAATATTCACTGCATATTTCTAACAAAACCATAGCATAGTAACATGTTAATGTAATGTAAAAGTTAATGCACACTCCATGGTTTTTAAATTTCATGTAAAATACTACAATTTTCTACTTAAATCAACAAAACTATCTCACACCAAAAGAAAACACATAGCACATAATGACAAAATATTTGTGCAAAAAACATTACACACTTACCCAATGTCGAGCAGGGATTGATAGTTGTACTATTTTATACATGATTTCTGGACTTATTTACTGGTCCCTGTAAGGAACAAGCAAGCAGAACGTTAATAATATTATTATAGCTAAATCATTATTCAAATAGATGTTATCTCAGGAGGTTCAAAAGGACCCACACAGATGTACAGAGTGTATTAAAATTACTGACCATTTTACATAAAATATCTAATATAACAGAGACACATTCAGGGATAGTTTTGCAAATGTTGCTTTTACAAGTCTACTTTCAGTACATAATCAGGATGTACAACTTTTGTGCAAATAAGTGGTATACAATAGGTTGAATGGCTTACAAGTTAACCTTACTTGATTAACAATAAACATATTGCAGGTAACAAATGAAATTTGTAATGTGAAAGATAAATTAATTCGAGAAAAACAGAAGTTAGAATCTGGCCATGACTCACATCCTGCTACACATATCTGGATCCTCTGCTGTGCAAAACTCATTTTGTTTACACACAAAATTCTTTACCTGAAAAAAATATGTGAGAAATACATTAATTTTTATTCCAAAAGCAAACCTCCAATATTGCGTAGTGGTATAACACTGTTGCTGTTCAGGTTCAATGGCCAGTGTAGGTAAATTGCACAGTGGTTCAGATCCCACTCTGAACTGTAGTTCCAGTTCTGATTAGTCTAATTGAGCTCAAAGTGGACTTAAACAACTACTCTAAAAGAAGCATAAAATCATACATTTACCAGTACACACAGTTGTGGCAAATTTTCATGCAAGGCTTGAAGAGGATTTTGTGCTTGCGACCAGATATTATATGATCATATGTTAGAAGCATTTATGGACGTTATTCTAATGCTAAACTTGGCACAAGTTCCTTTTGTTTTATTGCGATTTCGGGTCCATGGTCACATCCTACACCCTCGACTTTGCAAGGAATTTCTTTTTATGAAGGTTGTGTGTTGCAAATTTTGAAGAACAAAATTTTGGAGAACGGAAACAAGTATTTATGACTGTACAGTCGTTTAAAGTTGAGATGTAGCCGTTTGAAGTTGCGAGGTGGAACTGTACTTGCAGCCATGTTAGTTCTGTAGCACCCGTATTCTACTTGCGGCCATGTTAGTTTCGTTGCACCCGTACTGATGGATATATGTCAAAGTCGGTTTTTCAGGGCTATACCACAAGAAATTTCCCGCCGATTCTGGGCTCTGCCCCTGGGGTAATTAACCTACCACCTTCTACCACTACCGCAGCCCCGCCTCCGCTTTGCTTCGCTCCGGCTACCTGCCTTTCTCTTATACTCCCTTTGGAAGGCATGTTAGAAACTGGCCGGAGCCACATGCCGAACACTATTTTTACCAAAAAATTAAACCTCAGAAGGTAACTTACCTCTTTATCCCAAGGGCAGGCACTGAATTTCAGGTCGAAGTTAAGCCATATGTTAAATGTCTTCGTTGTCCATTTCCACAAAATACTACCCTCCCCTTCCGTTCCTAACAAGTCACAAATTATCCCATTCCACAAGTCATCTCGTTTAACAAAGTCCTCTATGTCCTTCATTTGTTGAACGTCTGTCAATCTCATCTCTAGTCCTCAGTTTGTGAATTGGATGTCACACAAATCAATTCCAATGTCTGAAATCTCCAACCCGTGAATATATCATACAAATAACATATTGCAAATTATCCCATTCCAGAAGTCAATCATAAGAAGAAAAAGAAAATGTGTAGAGGTGCGCCTGTGACATGATGGAAGCCCTCAAAAACAGTGTTGACGTTAAGTATGCAAGGAATTTTAATATTACAAAAACGTACGTTTCATAGCACGTAAATGTGAAAAAATTACCTTCTGCGTTATTATGAAACACCCTTTTCTTAGAAGAAACTTATATTTTGACGAAAATATTTGAAATGTGACCGAAATCGGTGGTGTAGGATGTGACCACAGAGACCAGTTTTGGTTCTCTTACCATTAAAATAAAGCCCCTAAATGCATTCTACTAATGTTCTGATTTACTTCTACATTCATTCCCACTAGTCTAGGATACTTACAGTCGCTTGTCAACTGAAAATACTGTCCTTGGGAAATGAGTATGCTTGTGTAAGGTAATTTTTAAGTCATTTCTTTCAACATAAATAACTCTTTTTTCGAATCCAAACAGTACTCATTACTTTAAGGTTCAATGATTTCCAAAATTCTACGATAAGTAGTCTTTCTGTTAGGAAAATTTGAAAAAATCATAAAACAATCGGAACCTTTATCCTAAACTTGACCCATCTAACCTAACAGCAGCAGCATTTAGGGGAGTTTTATTAATACTAAGAGCCCTAACCATGACCCACCTAACTTAACAATGGAAACATTTATTTGCACCCCATGCACGTGATAGATGGCAACAGTAGTACGGCAGTGAATTGTTCTCCAGAAAACATACAGGAAGTCATTGCAATTGTAATTATGTGGATAACGGTTCAGATTGTTTTAAGATTTCTCCTAGCACAAAGACTAATTATCGTGGATCTTTGGAAATCATTGTCACACAAAATTTGAACCTTCCTTAAAGTAATGAGGGCTCCGTGGTCACATTCTACACCCTCCATTTCGCGCACATTTCAAATATTTTCGTCAAAAAAATTAGTTTATAACAAAGGGTGTTTCAAAATAGTGCGGAAGGTAATTTCTTAGATCTACGTGCTACGAAACGAACGTTTTTCTTAATATTAAAATTCCTTCTTGTGATTGACTCGTGCAATGGGATAATTTGCGATATGTTAATTGTGTGATGTATTGGCAGGTTGGAGATTTTGTTGAATGGTACCCTCAGTGTGTGTGTAAATATGTTACCTTGTGGAACATCGTGCACATTTCTCTTTGGCAACTGCAGGTCGTAAAGGGGAGGGTTTCTGAATGACTTGTGGGATGGGATAATTTGAGACTTCTTATTTTTATGATGAAACGGAAGGAGAGGGTAGTATTCTGTCGAAAAGGACAAGAAAGCCTTTTGACATACGACTTACTTCTCTTTCGGACTTCCAAATTTAACTTCAACCCCCAATTCAGTGCCTGGCCTTGGAAAAAAAGAGGTAAGTTACCTTCTGAGGTTAAATTTTAGCCTTCATTTTTTACTACCTTCAAGTGTCAGTGTGGAAAATAGTGTTGGGGGCAGGTGGCTCGGCCAGTTTCTAACATGCCTTCCAAAGGGACTCTATAGAAAAAAGGCGGGTACCCGGAGCGTAGCAAAGCAAAGTGGAGGTGGGGTCGCGATAGCGGTAGCAGGTTAATTACCCCAGGGGCGGAGCCAGGAACCGGAGGGAAATTTAGACAGCAATTTTCATGACATTTCTTGGGGTATAGCCCTGAAAAACCGACATTTACATACATTCATCGGTACGTGTGCAACGAAACTAACATGGCCGCATGTAGACTTCCACTTCGCAACTTCAAACAGCTATATCTCAACTTTAAAAGGCTTTACAGTCGTAAATACTTGTTTCCGTGCTCCAGAATTTTGTTCTTCACAATTGTAAACATACAATTTCATTAAAAAAAAATTCTTGCAAAATCGAGGGTGTAGAATGCGACCACGGACCCACATCGAAATCGAACCATGTAAAAATTGCATTCGTAGCATGATGAAATCGCAATAAAACAAAAGGAACTTGGGCTAGTCATTGTAGGTACAGTCGACGGTCCGTACCCCCCACTAAGGTGATGATTTTTGTGTCATTTATGAAGATTATGTTCTATACGAACGATTTGTGTTGTTGGTAACACTTTACTATACCAGAGACGGATTTCTTCAAATTTACAGGACAAAGTACTTACGCAAATCATTTTCTGTAGCGTTGTTGATGTTCAGGAATGTAGTTTTGATCCATTTTAATGCGAATGCATGTGGTTTTCTACGAAAATCTATTTCCGACTCACTATTGCTGTTGCCGCCATTTGCTTTCTGCACGAGAGCACAATACGCTCTTGTATTGTCCGTATATGCTGAATTGATTGAAAGGAGTGCTAATGGAACCTAACCTAACAGGCATAACCTAACCTAGTAGGCATACCTCGTCCCCGTGATGGTTCATGGGGCTATCGTGAATTTTCGGGCTAATGTCAATGGTTTTTGGGGCTACTTGTGGATGGTTTGTGGGAAATAAGGAACAACAGTAAGTACTCGTTAATGTAAGAAATAGAAATTATTTTCGTTAGAAATTCATTATTTCACCTAAAGAAACGTTCCGCAATGCAGAATAGTACATTAGCAATGTAAAAAATTGCGAAATAAATCGTTGATAGGTGTCTCCGGTATAGTAAAGTAGTACCGTGTTGTTTTTAGCTTTAGATGTATTATAGTGGAGTAATGAGGTTTTTTTGATGGGACTATTTATGACGTCATTTTCATCGTTGCCATCTACATATGATATGAAACGTTGAAATCTGTCGATTAAAAAAAATCGACGTAATTCTCGAGGGGGTACAATGGATCGACGGCCTCTCATTGTACTTGAGAAACAGCTGATTTTAATTTAGAGACACGAATATAATCTCAAATTACAACAAACACCCCAGGATTGTAGTTTAACCTCATATTAGATCACATATTCAACCCCACGCAGGTTGATAAACAATAATGAATGTTAATGGTTGTGTTACATATGAACTTACTTACACTGACGTAAATTTAGAGGACCCTATTTAATGGTCCAACCATAGTAAATGTTACAGATTGCATCTTGCAGGCACATCAATAACATGATTTGTGAATCTGAAATATCATGACGGAGCTGAACAAGTTGTCCCGTGTCGCACAACAATAAGAAATGCATTGGGCGCCTCCAGGATCGCTCAACATGGTAGCAAATGTTGACCTGCTACGTCACACAGTTTTATGGCCTGTCCTGGATGCAAAGTTGAGAAGTAGCGACGTTCCAGCCGAAAACAATTGAAAATCGCATTGCGTTGCCTTGTGGCGTCTGCAGCGAAAATGGCAGGGCGTGTTGGGCTGTTGAATACGGTGTCACTATTAATGGATTATGAATCGATGTGATGACATATATATGGATGCTATTTCAAATTAAAGTATGTGGTTAATCTCGAAGTAAAACATGAGTAGATCTAGATCTGTGTCTACTGTCTATAGAGATACAATTGGGGGGAAATGTTATATTCCTAATTTGAGAGCTTTGGTTACAACAATTCTCTGTGGTTACAATTTTATTTCTCCAAAATAATACGTAATAACCATGGAGGAGTGACATTGAGTGTAGAAAGGTTGTGGCCAGTTTTATTTAAGGATATATGTGTTTAAATTAAAGATTATTTTCGTATAGGAGTGCAAGTTTGACACAACGCTCTACTTCTTGTGTGTTTATTTGTTTGGTGATTTAAGTTAACTTTATGCACAGTAGGCTAATTTGGACTGGGCCTACAGTTTAAAGTGGAATCCGAACCACCATGTGCCTACACCGGGTATTTTACCCGAAACGCTTTTTGTGTGTGTGTGACCTTATTGGTTGTAAACCTTTGTTAAAACACTTATAACATACGCATACGCTACACTATAAGTGAAAGAAAGATTAGTTTCGAGAATGTGCTTTGAAATGTGATCATTATTCCTCAATAGTTTCATGCCATTGTTAATAGGTCGGCACCCGTGGTGGTGTGGTTCCCGGCCTGGGAATGAATGCTTGTGAGTGTCCTTTCATCAATTTCATCATATCATTCCCATTTTCGCAAATTTGTCAAAAGTGGCACGAAAATGAAGTAAAATAAAACAAATCAATAAATCAACCATTGTTAATAGGACAATAATAAATACGATTTAAGAACAATAGTTTCATTTGAATTTTGTTTTTTATCGTCGCTTTTCTGCTACTTTTGGCTAATCGTGAAGATGAGGATGATTGATTATATGATGAAATTGATGAAAGGACACTCACAAAGAACACCCAGGCTGGGATTTCAAACCCGTGACCCTGGCGTTGTAGCCGCGGATGTTGGCTTACGAACAGAAATGTTGAAGAGTGAGAATAAGTTGCAAAATGTGTGCAAGATTGTATAACGGTGTTCTCACGTTGTTTTCACGCAATAATGTTTGATATAGTTTAAATTATCAATTGCTGATTGTGCTTTCGTAGCTGCGAAAAGAATGTGAATTAAAGCAATATAAATAAAAACGTACGAATTGACGTTTATACATTAATATGCCACATTTTTTAGTTGTCTTTATGATTAACTCTGCATGATCATCGTTTAAGTTATTGTAATACCATCCTCCTTCCAATGGATTTTCAAACATCACACGGTGCATTTCTTGATATCACGCTCCCTTGAAAAGTATGTATTTCACCCAGGAAATGGCCTCGATACTTGATGCCAATTTTTCTTGCAAAAGAAGGGACATGAAGAAGGGACATTCACAAATAATATCCCGGAGTGGTTAAACATCGCGATACGACCATAGAATAGTTAACTATTCTATGATACGACGCCGGGTCCCGGGTTCGAATCCCGGCCTGGGCATGCTGTTTGTTGTGACTGTTCCTTCACCATATCATCACTCATCCTCATCTTCGCGATTAGCCAAAAGTGGCAAAAATGCACAGTAAAATAAATCAAATCAATCAAATAACATCCATGCCTATACCGGACCTCGAACCCGAAACTTACGTAGCGAGATAAAAAATGGTCTCCACCACATGCTCATCCGATTTAGCCAAAAAAAAAACTTAATGTTGTGAACAGTATTTGGGTTCATTACTTTTTTAACTGCGTTATTTTGTTGGTATTTTTAAATATACTTCAGTTGAAGCCAGTGCATAATTATCCGTTGACAGATCACTCATTCTCCGAATGAATGTGGCGAAAAAGTTATTACTATTTAAGGCTATTGGATGCGCGACCTAAAGGTGCGCTTGGGCTACATAATCGAACTTACAAGTACATTTTACTCCACGCATCTTTTAATTCCGCCGCGCCATGTTGCAACTAACAGAAGACAACAGACTTGCAGACGACAGTTGACCGCAGGTAGCGAGAGAATTTTATGTTGAGTGAAGCCGCGGTCGCTCCTTCTCAACAACCAGGTAGCAAGCGCCTCCAGGGTTCTTGCTACTCAACAATGTTGGGTTGCTGAGTGGTCCTGGAGGCGCCCATTATAAGTCAATTAATCTTGATTTAGATGTTTTATCTGCAAAGATATTCAAGTTAATGGATCGGATTCTCGGTCCTATCCTTGTAAAATAAACTATCTATTTATGTTTTATGATGTGTAGTTTTCTGATCTTTCCGGCACTGTGTGAAAAATAAACATAACCAGACAATTCACAAAATATGACATGACATACAGTTTATGTTCGGATATTATGCTCCCTCACAGGTCAATTTTTGGATAGGCAACAGGAATGATGATCTATTTATTATCACACATGGAGGAACTGACCGTATTTAACTGATGAACAAGACACTAGCAAAAAATACGGAATACGTTGCATTTTCGCTCTTAGAAATCTAGGCCTTATAGTCAAATTTCAGTTACAATTACGAATATTACTTTTTGAGATAGTACCTTTTGGCTAGTTGTGGCTACATTGTTACGGTGGGGAAATTGACAGCAGACGAAAATTTAGGTAGCAACGTGGAATTCACTGCTGGGTTTTATAGTTTCCTAAAAAAACTGAGATAAAGGAAATGCATATTAAGCTATATATTGCAATATTTTGTTTATGTTACGTTTCTGTGTATCTCGCAGTTGGTGTAAATATAGATTCTAGTGGTTACATACTCTATTGTCCGTGTATGGGTAAGTCGTTTTGGATTAATTTTTTAGTCGTTATCCTTTACATTACAGTTTTGCCTTCATTTCTTTTTGACAAACTTAACTCAAACGTATGAATTTCCTATTCTTTTAAATATAATTTTACCTTTGGACCATATTAAGATTAAAATCATTACAATCTTTGGAAACAATTGTGTAGTAAAGTGCAAGGATTATAATATGAGTACGACTATCTCCAGTAATGGTAATGCACCATTGTTCAGACACTTAATATAACGAGACCCCATGTTTTGTATCCCCGTATTGTAAAACGATGCTGCCTGTGATGGTAAGAAAGTGGTAACAGTATGTTAGACCACAACCTCATCATCGAAGCTCTCGGCGCCAAGGAAAGATTTCAGGTGCAACAAGATATGAAAATCAGATGGGGTGAGGTCTGGATAATAGACAGGATGAGGAAATTGTTTCCAGCCAAAGGTCGTAAGAAGGTGTTGCGTTGCAGCCACCGTATGGGGACAACACCACAGTGCAACATGCCACGTTGCTCGTTTTGGATTGCACTACACAATTTTCTCAGCATTTCACAATAGGTGTTGGAGTTGAGGGTGTCAGCAAAAGGGAAAAAAATTGTCCACAAGCAAAAACACTTCGTCTGTCCCAAAACACTGTGCACAGGACCTTCCAATTGGCCAACCTCTGTTTGGCTTTGGTCTTTCGTGGCGATGATGTGAGCCTCCACTACTTGGACTGGCATTTTGTTTCAGGGGTCTTGTGCAACACCCATGTCTTGTCCCCAGTCACGATATGACTCAAAACGTTTGTTATCTTCTCTAAGCAAGTGTGGTAACCACACAGTTTGCAGAACTTTAGTTTGTCGGACACAATTTCATGAAGCAGCAACTCTTTCAACGGAGGTCTACAGAATAAAGACAATTAAATAAATCAATAAAATATATATGTGTGGAAAATGCACTGAAAGTGCCGACAGGGTGAATCTCGTCTGTTCTCTGTAATTATCTCTTTCACTGCACGGACCAAGTCATCAGCCACCACAGATGGTTGCCCAGTGCGTTCCTCATCGTGCACATTGTTTTGCCCTTCGTTGAACTATCACACCCATCTCCGTGAATTTTAAGTGCTGACACATTCCGCACATTTAAATATCAGATCACAGATTGCACTTCACACACGTCGGGCATCTCGATTTTTCTTGAATATTATCACAACCCACTGCGATGCAGCTGCACTGCTCTTCCCTCCAACTGAAGTCTGTGCCTTGCCAAAGGGTCAAACAACTCAGCATGAATTTACACCCTCGCGATCTCAGTGCTTCTGCGCCACAAATTGTAAATGGGACTTGTTTTCTGAACGTAAATGGAAAATGATTTTTCTGAGAAATTCATTTAATGTTCTTTGCATGCATTAGTAGCTTGCTAGACAAAATTATGTTGTGGAGGATGGTAGGAATAGTAACATATGTAAATATGTGTTTTTCCTGTTGTCAGTTATGAACATACACTGAAGTGCCAAAAGTCATGGGATACCTACCTAATAACAAGTGGGACCCCCTCAAGCACGGCGAAGTGCAGCAATTCGACGTGGCAAGGATGCAACAAGTCGCTGGTAGTCTACTGGAGGGTTGTGCAGCCATGCAGTCTCGTTTGCCTTCCACAATTTGGTGGAGGATCCTGGGCACGAACAGTCCGTTCGATGATATCCCACATGTGCTCAATAGGGTTCATGTCTGGCGATCTAGGAGGCCAATTCATGCGTTGGAAGTTGCCTGAATGTTCCTCAAACCAGTTGCGCACCATTGCGGCATTGTCATCCTGGAAAATCCCATTGTTTGTAGGGTACGTGAGGTTCACAGGGGGTTGGAGATGGTCACCAAGCAGCTGAACATAGCGATGAGCGTTCATTGTCTGGTTCACGAGGACCAGAGGAACCAAACAATTGCCAAGTATACATGCCCCACACTATGATGGAGCCACCACCAGCCTGCACAGTGCCTTGTTGACAACTTGGGTCCATGGTCTCATGGGGTCTGTGCCACACCCGGACTCTACCATCAGCGCATACCAATTGGAAATGTGACTCATCTGACCACGCTACACATTGCCAGTGCTCTAAGGAACCAATGCACATGTTCCAGAGCAAATGTGCATCGCTGTGCACTGATTTCTGCTGTCAGATCACACACTGTTGCTTGTCTGTTTGCCCGGACGAGTCTGCCCAGACATCGCCTGTTGCGGTCATTCATCACTCATGGGTGGCCACTGCATTGTCCCTGATGGGTCGTAATGCCTCCAATGCAGTACTCACGGTCCACCCTTGACACTGTGGAGCGAGAAAAGTTCATTGTCCGAACGACTTCCGAAATCGCATGCCCCATTCGTCTAGCACCAACTATCATCCCACGCTCAAATGCCGATAATTCCCGTCAGCTTGCCATCACCATGGTACACGACATTCCACTGCACTCACAGAAGTCTACCTGACAACACTGCAACTGCTCCGTGACATTTGACTGTTTGCCGCGATGTTATAGTGCCATCAACTAGTTCCCTCCCTCTATCCCATGACTTTTGGCACTTCAGTGTACAAAATTTGTTGTTTTCCAGTCATACAATAAGGTTGTAGTATTCATTATTTGTCCTACATTCTTATAATGTATTTCCTTTTAAGACATGTACATGTAGTATTTTTAACATGACTATTCAGTTTTTGTGTATTTTAAATTATTTTATTCTGAAGGGCGGTTTGGAAATCAAGCAGATCACTTTCTGGGAGCTCTAGGATTTGCTAAAGGATTGAACAGAACTTTAGCATTGCCTCCATGGGTAGAATATCGTTATGGAGAAGCCAAGTCTGTAAGTAAATTTAAGCTCCGTTAGGAATATGTTTTTATGGTTTGTAATGCTATTGAATTATATTATAAATTATTAAATACTGTTTTCGTAATTTGAGCTATTAAAAGTCCCAATTTTCAATTGCTGGATGCTTTTGTGAATAGGTTAGAAAAGTTAGATGGTATCAGTTTCATAGATCGGAGACACATTAAAATAGGATATTTTGGGTTTTGCATGGTTCATACTTACCGATTGTGTATTGCAGAACATAGTTCAAGGTGCCATTATGCTTTTTACATGAAAACAAACACAATTTTTCACATAGAGAGTAATTTTTGTTATTCCTTTTTTCACTTCCTTAACACACAATATGGCAGGCAAAACTTGACTACCATAGTGGGTATGCAGTGTTTCCAACCTTCTTCACCGAAAAATACCTACTATTGTGTTCGTCACGTGGGCAAATTGTACATTATGCATGGGTAGCTGACGGA
The DNA here is from genome assembly GCF_977018435.1 of Lepisma saccharinum. NCBI lineage: Eukaryota > Metazoa > Arthropoda > Insecta > Zygentoma > Lepismatidae > Lepisma > Lepisma saccharinum. Next base: position 131,150,289 of record NC_139229.1, read on the forward strand.
TAGACCCACGAACCATTCACGAATAGGCCCACGAACCATTCACGGATAGCCCCACAAACCATTCCGATAAGGTCAGGTTAAGTTTGGTTAGGTTAAGCAAGCATAGTTAAAAAAAAAAGGTGTTGGAAACACTGACAGGGGGTTACGTCATCAAACGTATGCAGCATCCGGTTCACGTAGGGAAAGCAATGTGCGTCGGTGAGATATTTCTCTTGAAAAATACATGATTTTCCAGTCAAATAGATTCCACGATGAAAGAAAATACCTCGATGAACGTTGGAAACCTTATAGAAACTAATTTCCGTAAGTAGTTTATTCTGTAAAAATAAAGAAATGTGTCTCCGATATATGAAACTTTTACCAGTTAGATTATTTCAGGGATGAATAGCCATGGAGCTACTTCTCAAATTTGTAAAAACTTGGTGAGCTATGAAGAGTGAATTTAGTTTTTTACAATAATTTCTTGGTTCATAAAAGAAGTTTAGGGAAGCAATTTAGGTATAAATACACAGATAGAGTAATGTAAAATGTATGTCATACTCATTAAACTTCGATTTGCATATTTAAGTAGAGAAATCTTTAAATCTTCACGTATACTAGTTGACAGATCAATTTAGATATATTGTTTCTTCTCACAGCTGCACTATTCAGTGGGTCTATTAGCTCACTAATATTGATATTTATAGTTTGTCAAAATAAACTAAGATACCAACAGTTGCGTGGACATGACTGCCATGCATTTTAGCTTCAGTGATAAGAACTCAAATATTGGATATTTTTACTAGCATTAAGTGTTCTTGAGTGTCAGTGTTTTATAGTGCATAAGACTGAGAATGATTCAAGTGTGTTTGAAGATTATTGTTGTTATTGATTCTCAAAATATTGAACACCTGTGATGGGTGTGCAATCAGCATGAAGATGCGACTTTACAAAAGTTTCCCACCAAGATCACCGACAGCATCTGCAATGTGCAGCCAACCATGCACAGGCCACTAAAAATATATCTGCGAACTACCGCTAGATCTCGATTGATGGTTCTGTGATACATTGGTTAGTTGTTCTTAGCATTTTTATGATTTGGCACACACAGGAGATGTACTATGTAGAAATTCCAGGGAAAATATACAGGCTTTACCAGGACTTGGACCTGGTTTTCAGGCATTGTGCTGCTGCTCTACTAACTGAGTTACCGAGCAAGCCCTGGTTTTTCTGTCACTTTTTTACGTGTGTGAAATTACGCTGGTTTGTTAGCTCAGTTGGTAAAGCAGAGATCCCGGTACAAGTCCTGATGAAGCCTGCATATTTCGCTGGATTTCTACATAGCATCTTTGTTTGTTTTGCTTACCTTAGAAGTTATGAATAGAGGCCGGATGTTAGGCAAAATGCCTATTCTTTATTGTTACAAATGTGATAAAAATGACTTAACACAAGTTCATGTCAGAGTATTAGGGTTTCGTACACAAAAGTTTATTTTGCCTATTTTCATGTATAGTGCCTATAAATGCCTAATTACCTGATTACTGAAATTAATTTGGCATTGCATTGAAACAATTGAAATGTACAATAGCCAATATTTTCTGAATGAGTTATACTTTCACTCTGTACCATAAAGATCCCACTTCATATTTTCCTTACATTTCCAAAACCGAAAACTTTATTCTAGAAGGATGTGTTTTTCCAAATTTGTGGCTTTTATTGTTACAGTTCACAAGAGGTATTTTTTTGTGACAGTGATATACACAGTACTCTAATCAGAATGTCAAGCATGTGTTATCTTCATTGTATTCGGTTCAGTTTCATGAAATGTAAATCCACATGTCTATTCAGGTGTGTTATCCTAATTAAAAGAGCATGATTTAACTGTGTATTTCATTTGGTAGTACCTTTTAATGCTATTTAAGTGCATATTTTCTAGATTTTTAGTGCCTAACATCCAGTCTAGTTATGAACTTTATTTCTGCTCCTGTACATGTACATTTTTTATAAAATGGAAAGAGGTTTCCAACTATGCAGTCTATGCGATAACATCCATAACCTGCTTTCCAGGAACAAATACCTTTGTCATCCATCACACGGAAATCAGACCTGTTCAAGAAACAACATAATTAAAATTATTTTTCTCTAATTTATCAGTTGAACGTGCACTTTTTCTGTTACAGAGACAAGTTCCCTTTGACACTTATTTTCAAGTGGAACCACTAGAAGAATTCCACAGAGTTATAACAATGGAAGCATTTATGGAAGGTGTTGCGCCCACTTTGTGGCCTCCGGAGAAGAGGATATGTAAGTTTATTTTCCTTCATTTAATTTTAGATTTCTTTCATTCGTGTAAGTATTATTTTGAAACAGTGTATTTTGATTTCTAGAAGCTGTTCTTGTTCTTGTATACGAGGTCCGACAATTAAGTAATGAGACAATTTTATATTGTCCCACATGTGCATTCTATCTCTGAAGTAACGTGTTCCTGATGTAGTGTGGTCCATAATCCACAACCTGGCAACACCTCCTGAACCTGCGATAGGTATGCTGGGAATTATGCTGCCATATCGTGAAGGAGGTGCAAGGGTGTCGTCACGTAATGGCTATGGAGCAGCGAGTGAACATCAAGTTTCGTGAAGGACATTCTGAAAACTGCTTGCGGGAATAAACATTTCTTGAATTCTATTGTTGTGGAGGACAAAACAGTGCATTTTTACTACAGTCCTTTTACGAACTAACAAATCGCTGAATGGAAGTCACTAAATTTACCAAGAGGCAAGAAAATGCAGCTCCCAAAGCCAAGGGTGAAGACAATGTTATGTTTTTTAATGATAGCAAAGACATTATTCATCATGAAATTGTTCCAGATGGTGAAAGTTTAATTGGTTGTTACTATTGTAGTGCTCGGAATGATTATGGAAGAGAACTGACCGTATCAGACCTCAGTATCCTGAACCGGGCAGTTGTTTCCTGCTTCACGATAGAGCAGTGGTTGTCTATGCATTCCTAGTCCAAAAACAAGTGAATGTGTTGAATCATTGTCTTTACTCCCCAGATTTATCTCATCTGTGATTATTTCCCATTCCCGAAAGTGAAGCTGCTGCTGAAATTAGGCACTTTTGATGAACACAGGACCAGCCAACAGGTTGTGACGTCCAATCTTCAAGTCATACTACATGAAGACTTGCAGATGTTGTATCGATCGTTGGCCAACCGTGCCAATTGCTGTATTGATGCAGGAGGGATGTACTTTTAGTAATAAACAAGCAATGTTCAATTATTTTGTTTCCTTTTCACAATATAAAATCTCTCATTACTTAATTGTCTGACCTCGTATGCCAATACAACTTCAGAAAGAAATATTTTCCAGGTTGGATTGATTTTGATGGAGTTTTATTTAAATTAGGTGATTATTTTTAAATAACTTTAAAGAAATAATTTATAGAATAACGTACATGAGTAATTTGTAGATTTCAAAATCACTTTTGAGAAAGTACATTAATCTCGTAATCATTCAATGATGTTTATTAGGCTCTAAAATAGGAAAAGCAAGGGGAAAAAATATATGTACTGGTGGGGTGAAGCTTATATGAAAGGAAAATGTAATATGTAAACTGTAAACGCACTTAAATTTCTCTTGATTTAAACTCCATTAATTTTTATAGGCAAAAATAGAAAAAAATGTGTAGGATAATGTATAAAATACTAATCATGTTGAACCGTAAATAGTGTAATTATCATTAAGCTGTAAATAAACATGGCAGCTGATATTTTGCAAACTATCATTTAAAAAATCAGCTACAAAGACTATGAAAAATATTTTAAGTTAACAATTATATAGAAGATCCAGAATGTTTTATTTTCACTGGAAGAAAAGTCACTGAAATTATTATAGTTTCATTAACACACTCGACAAATTTTTCCAAAGTAGGTTCATATATACAGTATCAGATACAAAAAGAAATGTACAGGGTCCAGCAACTAAACCTGATGGTTTAATTACAAATATATAACAAAACTCTTTAATGCAACTAAGTCAAGTTAATACATGTTGTACTACATCTCAATGCATTTTTGGAAAATTGCATGAGTGGCAGTTTCTTGACAAGGACAGTTCATTTTTTGAATGACTCCTCAAAGCAGAGACCCGAACTCGTTCGATGTTCTCTGGAGTGCTAACCTTACGATATCCACCAGGTGTTCTTGTCACTGCTGAAGCCGTCTCCTTGAAGTTCCATATCCACAGTAAAATCGTATTCCAACTGGGAACATGCAGATTACGGTGAATGTTAATGTGCCGATGGAAGGCACCACATATTCATTATGAAAAATGTTGCAACTGCAAAAACACTTTGTTATGCAGACCACTGCTCCATGCTGACTACATGCTGTTGTGCCAACCACTGCTCCATGCAACATTTCCACAGTTCCAAATTTGTTCGAAAATGGATTATTTTTTTAAAAAATTCAAGAATCAAAATGGCATGCTCCCCTTACAGGATATGTAGTACCCTTAGATATACAATTTCAGGATATGTAGTACCCTTAGATATACAACTCATGTAATATTTTTAGATTTTTTGAGAAATAATTTTTTTTAAAAAAAATATTTTTATTTGCTGTTCCAATGTTGGTTTTGGAGATATTGTTTGTTTATAATATGTAGAAACACAAGAAAAGATTCATCCATTTATCTATTTGTTGCGAAGATATTGCAATTTTAAAAATTTGACAGATCCAAACTGGCTGCTGCAAAGTCAACAGCTATATCTCAAGTGAAAACTAAAATAAAAAAAAATAAAAAATATGTAATTCTCAGATTCTCTCACAGTTTCACATATTTAAATTTCAGGAAAATCAGAGACTATGATTCCCACCCCTCTGCCTGTCTGGAGATGGATTCGGCCAGAAATGTTCCATGTATAAATTTTAATTTTTATTTTAGCATTCTGCTACATGAGTCGTGGCAAACCAGAAGGATGTGCTGCGAAGGAAGGAAATCCTTTTGGGCCATTCTGGGACACATTTAGTGTAGATTTTACTGGATCTGAATTTTATGCTCCTCTTCATTATGATGTACATCACCATGACATGGGAACAATGTGGAACGAAAAGTATAGTCCAGAGGAATGGCCAGGTAAAACTTTTATTTATCACTAAATCCATATAAATAGCATCTGTATTTCAAAAGTTACCTAACCCTAACTTAGATTGCTTACAACATGAAAATTGTAAGGGATATGTACTTCAGAATTTCCGCATTATCAAGCTTCTTCCACTCAGATGTTTAAAATACTTTTAATTACGAGTTTACATCATGTGGAAAATTTCAGAAATTTATTGTCTCGAGTCAGTGTGTTTTTTTTTTGTTTTTTTTTTCAAAAATATTTGTTGCAGGAGTGAAAAAGATGTAAAAGAACATTTGCAATTTCATAAATTGAAGTTGGTGACTGGTAACTTGTTAATCTGTACTTTCCAACAAGGAAGTGAAAATGTACACTTTTGGTAGTGGTGTATTTTTAATATTATATTGATTGGCAACATTATTCATACAAAACTTTTTTCAACAATTGCATGAAAAAATGGTAATTTTTCTCTGAAATCTTACTTTCACTTGCAAATTTTCTTCCACCTGCCAACACTATAAGCATATGCCACTGACTAAGTTGTCTCATGTCAATACAGCAGTGAAACATAGGGTGAAACTAAACCAGGGTAGCCAAGTGGAACTGAGTATCTTTTCAGTCCTATTTCAAGGGAAAACCATGAAAGCAGTTCCTAAGCCCACCTTTCATATGACCTCTCTGACTGCAAACCACAGATTATCGTACCATAATCATGAAAACATAAATTATTAAAAATATGAGTTGTAGCTTTCCTGGTGACGTGATTCGAACAAATGTTCTCGGGTTACCAGCCAGGTTAAATTGGAGTTAGCTTCCAACGTTTCAAGTATTACTGGACCTCACTAAAGCATTTGACAGTGTTCATCATGAACTGCTCTTAAGCAAATTAAAATACTACAATTTTTCACCTCCCGCTCTCCAATGGTTTAGATCGTATCTGAACAACAGACAACAGAGAGTATTCATAAACGCTGCCACGCCCCCCCTCTCTCGCACCCTGCCATTGGAAACTGGTGTCCCACAGGGATCCATTCTAGCCCCTCTCCTCTATGCCATTTTTACAGCCGACATACCTACCGTAATCAATCACAGTAAAGTTCATTTTTATGCAGATGACACTCAACTACAAATTCCTTTTCCACCGAAATCACCGGATGCAGCCTTAGCTTTGCTCAATGATGATTTATCCAACATAAATACCTGGTCTAAAAGTAACGGTCTAAAAATAAACCCACAAAAATCAACTTTCTCTGTTATTGGTTCCCGAAATAGTCCCTCTCTGATAAATCCTAACGAGATATGCATCAAGCTAGACACATCTATAATCCCTTATTCAACAAATGTGAAAAATCTAGGCGTCATTTTCGATGAACACCTTAACTGGGATATTCATGTACAAGAACAAATTAAAAAAGCTTACGCCATGCTAAGATCGCTGTACAGCTTTAAAGAATGCCTAAAAACCGAGATTAAAATGAGACTAATCCAATCACTTATCTTTCCTTTACTGGACTACTGCGACGTAATTTTCGGACCAAATCTATCCGTTCGAAACAAAACCAAAGTCCAAAATTCATGTTTCCGTTTCGTGTACCATATAAGAAAATACGATCATATCCTCCCAACCCTAAACGCAAACAAAATGTTGAACATGGCCAGACGCCGAAAATTACATCTGTGTTGTTTTATTCATAATCTTTTACAAACCAAAACACCTAAAAACCTATTCCAGAAATTAAAATTCAGAAGGGAAATACATGATTACAAAACAAGGGGAAAATCGAAACTTGAACTTCCAAAGCACACACCAGTGCTTTTCGCATAATCATTTACATATTCAGCTGCAAGAGCATGGAATGAACTTTCTCCTTCCATGACGTCCCTCACTAATCGCAACAACTTCAAAGACAAACTCAAAAATCTATTGCTAAATGAACAATATCTGTGTTCCAGCACTCACGAATAATAGCTCTCATTTCTGAACCAACTTCCTAATAACAAGTATTTTCATCTTAATTTTGCTTGTTTACTTTTCCCCTTACATGTTGCCAACCCTTAACGATATTTTGTCCTTTCTCGCATATTAAGAACACTTATAACATAACATTAATATTAATTTGTACTATTCTTAACCATATCACACTAAGCACAATTGTGTCAATTAATTTGTGTATCCTTGTGTGTATGTTTTCAATCTTTTTATTTTTATTATTATTTTAGTGTGTAGACGAGCCTTTGTTCTCAATTTTGTATTTTTTCTTTTTGTGTCTTCTTTATGTTTCTCTCTTTCTTCTTTGTTTGTTATTGTACAAACATTTAGTAGGTAGAATGTATTTAGTATGTATATGTATCCATCGGGGTTAGGTGGTAGAACAGCCGCAGGCTGAACCTCGCCCTTTAATAAAGGAAAATTGAAATTGAAGGGCATACATTGCTCTCATCTTCAGGAAATGTAGAAATGGAGACCAGTGTAGGTTAATATACATGACTATAATGTGGCGGGGTTTGGACTCTTGTCTTCCTATTGGCTCGTTCTGGATCCTGGTGTTCTCATTGGCTGGTGTCTTGTTTTTACTGAGGAGTGGTTCTAGGTGTGACTGAGCTGGAGTCTCATGTCCCTGTTGAGATTGGTGCTTTCCCGTGAAATGGCTATGGCTTTACCCGTCGGTCCCAGTAACCGGCACATTTGGCTATTATTTTGGTGTCGGCAAATAAAATCCTGTGTCCTCGGCGATGCTGTGTTCCACAAGTCCTGACTTTTCCGGTTGGAATAATCGGATGTTACGTTGATGTTCATTCCGTCGTTGCTCAATGGTGCATCCCGTTTGGCCTATGTATGGTGTCCCACACTTGCAGAGTATTCGGTATACTCCTGGAATGTGGAGTTCCATGTCATCTTTGACTGAATGGAGTAGGGCCTTGGTTTTCAGTGGCAGGCTGTGAATGGTGTTCACCCCGTGCCTGGCTAGAATTCTACTTAACTTCCCAGAAGTGCTTCCTATGAATGGTAAAACTGTTATAGTTGGGCGTTCCTGTCCTGTGTTGCTACTGTTAGAGGGGTTGTGCTGCGGTGCAGTGTCTGTCCTTGTAAGGGCCTCATCCTCATGTTCAGCTTCTCTGGGCTGTGAAGAATCAGTCCTTCTAAGGGCCACACTATTGTCCGTGCTTGGTCTCTGCTGAAGTGAAACTGCCTTGTTGATTGCCCTGTTGATATCTCTGATGTTGTAACCATTCTGCTGTAGACTGGTTCTCAGGCGAGTGAATTCTGATTGTAGATTCTCCTGGTCAGTGGGCTAGAGTGTTTAGAATGGCGAGGCATTGTGCTTTGTGATGAAAGCTATTGCCATCTAGGTAAAAGGTCAAGGGGGGGGGGGGTTTGTACACACTATGTTCGAGGGATTAGGATGTCCAGGAATGGGAGGCAGCTATCTTCTTCTATCTCCATGGTGAACTGGATATTTGAATGCCGTTTGTTCAGGAAGTCCAAGAAACTATGTAATGCCGGTCGTGCATGTGGCCAAATGACGAACGTGTCATCCACATATCTGTAGAAGCAGAAAAGTTGGTTGGGAGCATCTTTCAGTGCTTCGTGTTCAAAATGTTTCATGTAAAAGTTCGCGATCGCTGGTGAGAGTGGTGAACCCATGGCCACTCTGTCAGTTTGTTCGTAATATTTCCTGTTGTAGAGGAAATATGTGGAAGTTAGCGTGTCGTCATGAAGTCAGCCAAACCCTCAGGAGAGTCGTCCTACCAAAATCCAACATCACCAGAGAGGAACGAGCAGCCCTGAAATCACTCCGTTCAGACCCTGACATTACGATTCTCCCTTCAGACAAAGGAAATGCAACAGTGTTACTACCAACACTGGTCTATCGGGAGAAGATTGCAGAACTTCTGAGCAATCAGGCATACTGGGAACTACCGAGGGACCCCCACGGCAGCAGTGGAGCAGAAAACCAGCCGCCTCCTCAAGAAATCGGGCTTAATTGAAGATTCGCAAACACCTGATAGTGCATGGCAGCCAGACTCCCAGATTGTATGGCTTACCAAAAATCCACAAGGAGGGTGTCCCCCTGAGACCCATTGTTAGTGCTATGGCCAGTCCAACCTACAGAATCGCCAAATAGCTCACATCCCTGCTTCAACCTCTTGTCGGACAATGTGAACATCACATCAAGAACTGTGCTGAATTCGTCGAGGAACTGAAGAAACTCAAGATCTTCCAAACCGACATTCTAGTCAGTTTTGATGTAGTTTCAGTGTTCATCAGAGTGATAGAAGAAGATGGCTGCCTCCCATTCCTGGACATCCTAATCCACCGCAAACCAAATGGCACCCTCGGACATAGTGTGTTCAGAAAACCCACCCCCACTGACCTGTACCTAGATGCCAATAGCTTCCATCACGAAGCACAATGCCTCGCCGTTCTGAACACGCTAGTCCACAGGGCAGTAGCCATTTCTGATCAGGAGAATCTACAATCAGAATTCACTTGCCTCAGAGCCAGTCTACAGCAGAATGGTTACAACATCAGAGATATCAACAGGGCAATCAACAAGGCAGTTTCACTTCAGCAGAGACCAAGCACGGACAATAGCGTGGCCCTTAGAAGGACTGATTCTTCACAGCCCAGAGAAGCCGAACATGAGGACGAGGCCCTTACAAGGACTGATGCTGCACCGTAGCACAACCCCACTACCAGTAGCAACACAGGACAGGAACGCCCAACTGTAACAGTTTTACCATTCATAGGATGCACCTCCAGGAAATTAAGTAGAATTCTAGCCAGGCACGGGGTGAACACCATTCACAGCCCGCCACTGAAAACCAAGGCCATACTCCGTTCAGTCAAAGATGACATGGAACTCCACATTCCAGGAGTATACCGAATACCCTGCGAGTGCGAGACACCATACATAGGCCAAACGGGATGCACCATTGAGCAACGACGGAATGAACATCAACGTAACATTCGATTATTCCAACCAGTAAAGTCAGGACTTGCGGAACACAGCAATCCCGAGGGACACAGGATTTTATTTGCCAACACCAAAATAATAGCCAAATGTGCCAGTTACTGGGACCGACGGGTAAAGGAAGCCATACCCATTTCACAGGAAAGCACCAATCTCAACAGGGACATGAGACTCCAGCTCAGTCATGCCTGGAACCCACTCCTCCATAAAAACAAGACACCAGGATCCAGAGCGAGCCAATAGGAAGACAGAGTCCAAACTCCGCATCATTATAGTCATGTATATTACCCTACACTGGTCTCCATTTCTACATTCCCTGAAGATGAGAGCAACGTATGCCCTTGAAATGTTGGAAGCTAACTCCAATTTAACCTAGCTGGTAACCCGATAACACTTGTTCGAACCATGAATTATTACTTCACAATTTTTCTTCCTCTTTTTTCGCAGAAAAAATCACCAATGAGCCATTATTCCCCAATATTCTCATTTTTTTGCAAGCTTTTTTGTTTTTACATTAATTACTCTTTTATGTTAATTACACTTTCGCTGTACAGTCCTGGACAATACATAATATTTGCACAGAAATTAGTGCATTGTAAAGATTGTTTGGATTAAAATTTTAATAAACGTCAGATACTTTTATTAGAGCTCAGTGATGAACAAGTTGATCTACCTGCAAGAATATATTGAAATAAACTTACCTTCATTTTGTGTTAAGGTATTTGATGCCAGTTAAAGATTTTAGCTGTCACTTGCTTATATTTATACATATATGTATATTAGTGTTTGTTAAATATTAGTTTTCTTGTTTTAGTTCATGGTTGTTGCAAGCATTTAAACAGGTTTTTTTGTTTTTTATTTAACATTAAGGGAGAGTACACACTGTCCCTTCACAAGATATTTACATAAGTAATGAATGGATTGTGTGTTGTCCTCAAAAGTTACATCAAAAGCATGATTAAAAAATTGTAATAACCATTATTGCTATAATATCCGTAAAACTGAAAAGTACAATCACCATTAATTAGAATGAGTAGTATGTGTAATAGAATAACATCCACAAATCCAAATATTGATTTTAAACTTAACATTTTGGAATATAAAAATACTATAAAAGCAACACTTGAAAGAGATACTTTCACAAATGGTTGATTATTTATTGTATTTATTATTTATTGTAGAATATGTTCTATACGTATCCCTATATCCACATTTATGTGTATGTATGAGGTGGTTATAATTAAAGTGACGGTGTTCAGAGTGGTACAGCACGGGCTGTAATAAGAGTAGCAGTCTGAAACTTCGTAGATATGCTAATGAAGCAATGCGCTCGCGAATTATGCAAAAAAAAAAAAAAAGTTCCAATTCTCGCCACCAGGGTAAAAAATGGCGCTGTAAGCAGTCAAAACTTGGTATAGTTACAGGAAAAACACTATAAATCGCAGAAAACAATACTCTTTGTAATAAAATATCGCTACAATTTCACTATTCGAATTACATGAACATTACTAAAGGACAAAGCAACAAGCGTCACCAACAACAACCAGGGAGCTCACACAATGGTTAGGCAATGTCACCGACTTTGACGTCATAGTTACGGAAAATTCCACGTTTTGACTGCTTACAGCGCCATGTTTTGCCCTGGTGGCGAGAATTGGAACTATTTTTTTTTTTTGCATAATTCGCGAGCGCATTGCTTCATTAGCATATCTACGAAGTTTCAGACCGCTACTCTTATTACAGCCCGTGCTGTACCACTCTGAACACCGTCACTTTAATTATAACCACCTGGTATAATGTAAATATACATATGTATGTGGATGAGCTTATGGATGTGTGTCCATTAATATGTGTATGAATTTATTTCATTATTGCTTCTATCCTATTTGGTTATATTTTTTGTGAACAAATCCAATCGACATATGTATTCATGAGAAATATGATTTTATACTATATGGTTGTGGATTTATATATGGATAATTTATATAAGTATATATATTTTTTTTATGCAAGCACATCATTACTCTATGTTATATAAGTCAGCGGCGTATACTCTGGGTCATCTAGGTAATCGCAGATGACCCGACTGTTTTTATATATATATATATATATATAAAAATCAAATAAGGTAAAAGGAAAAACTCACCGGACAGTAAGAAAATTCAAAATTTTCGCTAATTTATAGCATCATCGGTGTGAGAAGAAACAGAAGACGGAACCGGAAGTTGGGGTCCTGCAGAGTTGCCAGGTCCCCATTGAAGAAGAAGCGGTGCGTAGAACGAAAAAAACACTGTTTCGTCACCAGGCTCGTCGTAAACTGTGAGTGTGTAGGATGAGTTGGGAGGGAGGGCGGTAGGGTGGGTGAGGGTTGGGCATTACTGGGTGGGCCTTGTTCAGGCCAGGTGGAGTGGTTGCACTCATGGCCGATATATAGGCCCTCTCCCATCTTTTGCGAACAGAGGTGTTGGCTGGTTGGGGTAGGAGGTGGATGATCGCTACCCGGAAGCAGTCGTTGAAACTGATGTTGTGGTGGTTGGTGTGGACGGCGACAGTGAAGTCCAGGTTGTGGGTGGAGGAGCGGTGGTTATTGATGCGGAGGTTGAGGGCCGTTGATGTTTCCCCCAGGTAAAAATCACCATAGATGTTGCAGGTGAGGATGTAGATAAGGTTTGAGGCATGGCAGGTCCCTTTGGGATGGAGGGTAAATTTGCCAGTGGCCGTGTGCACCTGGAGGGTGTGAGAAGTGATGAGGATGGGACAGGTCTTGCACCTGGGTCGGTTGCATTTATGGGCAGGGGGGGTGTTGGATGTGTGGTGAAGGAGTGTTGTGGACCAGGATGTTTTGGAGGTTAGGGGGGGCGTTTGAAAACCACCCTGGGTTTGTCGGGAAATATGTTTTTGGTTTCGGGATCACTGTGGAGGATTGGGAGAAGAGAGTGCAGTGTGTGCCTGATTTTGTTGAGGTGGGGATGATATTGGGTGATGAGTGCAGGTGGGTTGGTGGCAGCAGGTTTCTTGGTGGTAGTGGTATGTGAGGCAGCTCGTGATATTTGCTTGGTGACCAGGATGGAGGGATATCCACGGTTAA